>NW_027225796.1:0-61176 GCF_038994185.2 Dermacentor albipictus | reverse complement strand
GGACCCCTGCCTTTCCGTATAGTATGAATATCCCTACCAGCCTGGCCAACTTTATGTTTCTAAAGCAAAGGGAAAATAAACAGTTCGAAAAGCCCAAAAATGCACGGCGGCTGTATTTGCCGAGCACTCCATCACAGAATCTAAAGCTTCAGAAGTCGTTAAGTTCTCGCATGACAGCAAGTGCGTCTGAAAAATCTAGAATAGTTGGCGTTCGCCGAAATGCGAAGCATGCTTGGTTGCGGCATCAGCGTCAGGGCAGTTTCGAAGCTAAACTTTGAACTTGACTTTGAACTTGGCATTTCAGTAACTTATTTTAAGAAAACGCTGCTTGATGCATGGTAGCAGAAGAGTGACTGGAAAACCAATGTATATCGTCGAACGCTTTGAAAATTAATATCTCTACACCGATGTAGTCCAGAGATTTCTTTACAAATGGATACACCTTCTCCACACACTAGCTACAATTCGCAGGTAAAAATATTTGCGTAAAGTAATGTAATAAAAGTTAGGCTAATTATTTAATTAGGCATCTTGATTCCTCGTAGAAGTAACAGCCTCCTCATCGAGCAATTTAGATCAAGGATTAGAATTGGGATATAAGATACACGCAGTTTCAAAAAATTTTGGACCTTCTAAAAAACACACGAACATATATATATATATATATATATATATATATATATATATATATATATATATATATATATATATATATATATATATATATATATATATATATATATATATGTACTCTGACTGGATCTTTTAATGGGCCAAACGTATTTAGGAAGTTGAGAAGCACAATTCCACGCGGTCATCTCCAGCTTATTTGTCCCCCAATGTAAACCGAACACAACCGCGAAGTCGTGCTTCCCACATGTACGTGTTTGTGTGCGTGCGTTTGTGTGTATGGTCACATGCCCAGTGGACCCTGGTGGTATACCCGCAGGCGCCTGGGGTAGACCGACTGCAATGCGCGTTTCTGGAACGTTCTGTCGAAGCAGCCCGAGCAGAGCGGAAAGGATCTGCATAATTTTACCGGCTGCTTCTCCAAATACGCCAGATACCGCATACTACACGGCAAAAAACTGGGTCCGATTCGGACACCCGTAGTTTCTCGACCTCGTACAATGCCCAGCAATGCCAGGACCCTTCGCTCACGTTCGCCATTCGACAGCTCCGACACAAACAACCGCTGCAAACACATCCCTCCCTGCGTCTGCAACCTCCTTTTCGAAAGAGCTAGCTTGCTCTATCACGCAGTGCGGCAGTGCGGCGTTGCACTTACGCCAACGAACCATGAAAGGAAAGGAAAAAAAAAAGACGCCGACGCTGCTGACGCCGGCAGCGGACGCCGCTTTAGGCTTATTGCACAAGCACGCGTCCGTCACCGTGCCGTAGCCGGCGTTTGCGCATCTGCCGTTGCTATGGGTTTCGTGCCGTCGTTAGGCTGCTGGCCTGTGGAATTCGCTCGGCGCAGTCCGCCCGATAGGACCTGGCGTACGTGCGCGCAAGTGTGGCACGGATAAACGCCGAACACGTGGGAGGTATTACGCTCGGCACCGGCGCTCCGTTTAATTAGTTGCGTGCAGTGCGGGTCAGGGTCTGCGCACATTCTCTCTCTCTTTGTCTCGCTCGCTGCGTGATGGCGTTGGTGCAGTTCCGCTCTGTGACAGCCTCGTGACGCCGGCTGCTCATCAGGCTTAATAAAGGCTGCTGGGAAATTAGAATAGAGAAACAGAAAGCGGTCCGCTGAGTCACGCTTGTCAAAGTTGATCTGATATCTCTGACCTCGATTGGATGTGTATAGGGGCATTTGTGCAAATGACGTTGAACTGTGTCGACGGCGGAGCATAGGGAATGTAGATCGTCCTGTACCGGAGAGATGTATTCCCGCAAGTCCTGTTGGAAAACAGGCGTGCATTAACAACATACTCTGTTTGAGGGGTTCAGGTGTTCAGGTTTCTTTTTCGCGGAGTGTGAACCCATGTGTCTCGCCGTGCTCCAAATTCTTGGAGTGGAAATGTGCCTTTTCAGACTGCTTGAAAACATTGAACCTTCCCACTTGTTGAAATTCAGGGGAAGAAGTCCTTGTCGAAACAATCACCACGCAGTCAACAAAATCGGGACACATTGATCACCTCTATGGTTATTTTGCACTTGTATCGACTCACAAACAACGAACAGACATCTCAGCACCGTTTTCATGTCTGCAAATGTGGGCAAATCGACCGAAACCTTGATCTTGCAACGATTTATTTCAGTTGCTGTTTCTCATGATCTGTGGCGCCGAGTGGGTGATCCCTACGACAACTGCAGATTCAACGGTGTCCGCTGACACTGACGAAGGGTGGCAAAAACTGAAAAAGAAAATGAAATGGATTGTTACCTTTCAGTCTTTATTTCTTTATGTCAACGTAAATGTATCTCTGACTGCTTGGAAAGAGGCAACACGTGGTTGCACGGATCTGACAGTGATCGAGCGTGGCGCAGCTTTCCCGTCAGTTCACTATAAACGTGCGAGCCGCAGTTCTTCCGCGCGCAAGTAGTACAGACACTGCACAGAACTAACGGTGTTCACTCTATAAATGCATAGGCTGACGTCACGGGGCGGCAGTCGGCGTTAGTCTCTTTTATGTTTAGCGTACACGTGGTTGCCGCCCACGTTCCCCGTCTAAGCAGCCGTGGCGGAGCTCTTTTTCCTCGCTAACCTTGCATGCGAATGTTAGCTAGGCCTTCATTTCCGTTGGAAATGTGAAAGCTCAGCTTGTGGACACAGTCCGTGCTTCTGGAATTGCGCCTGGCGATACACGCGGGAAGTGACAGCGTAGCCGGATGCAACGCAGGCTTTCATTGGTAAGTGTGGTGCCGCCGAGAAAAAGACTTGCGAATAGTTCTGATTCTTGTGAGTTTGTTGCATCAGCGAGGAATGTCTCGGAGACCTTGCTTCGTCACATCTGGACAGGCTAGGCGGTGTTACACATGGTAAAAGGTACAATTGGGTTTTGAGTGGGACAGTGCTGGCAAACTGGAAATGAGGTAACAAAAGTCGAAAGGAAGACAAAGTTACACAAGACAAAAGCTCTTGTGTAACGGCGATATAGACACTACAGAGCAACTAACCCGACATACTGATTACCTTGTAGTCACGTGTGCTAAATATGGTACACGATAGCACCATACCCTGATTACTCCGAAGTGATGTAAGGCTGATTATGTAGAAGTAGCTACTAGTGTACGTTAAATTTTTCGTCTGATTTTCAGTTTACCGACAAAAGTGTGATCAAACAATGCTCTTCTCAAAATTATGTTCCAAATCGCCCAACATGTAGCCTTCTTGAACTTGCATTGTGCGGCTACATTTCCTCCATCGGTAACGCTTTGGTCAGCTGCTGGCTGTAGTGCACGTGTCACGGGAATGCATTGTAGCCATTGTCTCGTATTTTCAAGTGCGGTCTATCGTCACCCTTAGTTGGAACTTTCCATCAACTTGTGGGCTAGTTAACCCTAATTCGCAATTCCACCTTCGCGCTTCCTCAGTTGTGCTTCTATACGAAGGCCACAGGGCTCTCATCAAGTACTGCAACAGGCTGAACTAAACTCAACGTTTATTGTAACCTGAATAAAAAGAAAAGACGTAGGAACTAAGGAACTGGTTCATGAACGTAACCAAAATCCAGCATCAGCAGGACTACGTCAGTTTAAACTGCCGTAGTCCTTTTTAAACTGCGGTGGTCAGTATTAAACTGCCGTAAACGGCATTTGTGTTGTATAGTTCTTTTCTCTTGTGTCCGTGTCTGCACGTCTTATCTTCTTTCACAGTAGGTCCATACATACTAGCTCGACTTTCTGTATTTTTAAACTGCAGTTTTCTCACTTGCGAAGCCTTTAAGAAGATGTCTTTTGATTAGTTCTTTATGGCTGAAAAGTGGTCGATATTGACTGACTCTAAGTAGCCTTTCGTAAATTTCGTGAGCGCCGCAGCAATTGGTGCTAACGCTAGCAGCCTTCCTGTCAACCGCTATTCATCAGGGACCCGCCGTCACACCAGCTAGGAGCTCCAGTTCATTCACGTTGACGCTTCGCAGCGCATGCTTAGCGCCAATAAAACAATGCTACTTTTGTAAGAGTCATTGTTACTTCTGTACAGCGTCGCAAAACAATAGCTTCCGTGAACAATATTTGCAGCAGCATCGCTAAGAATTTTTTTGCTTTAGAATTGAGAAACAGTAAATCCCAAGTACTTTTTCCTAGTCCTCGCGTTGCAACATGGAACCATTTTGACTGCACGTGTCTATTACGCCATATGCAGATTCAACCGCCAATGCTTGGCCGTTTCAAGACTTTTCTAGCCACCAAGGACAGCAGTGCACTTGATTTGAGTGACATTGTTATGCGGTAAAAAATGCTGTAGCTGTACCTTTGTGTCTCGAATAATGAGCAAATAGCGAGTAATATTCCCGCATCAGTAACTTAGTATGATGTTCTGAAAAACAATTTAAGAGTTTGGTTCTTTAGTATTCCGAATAGAGTCAGGATGTAACCGCCATAATATTATATGAAACACAATATTGATTCATAAAAAGAGTAATCTGAAATTAATGTAGTTACACTTAAAGAGCAGTTTGCAGTTCGGGAGTTTGTTAATTAGTAAATAATGTAATTTATTCTCAATTATGTTTCAATTTTTCGAACAGTACAATTGTGCTCGCGCTAGTGGCTGCGTGAGTATGCGATCCTACAACTGGCCGGAGGTTGAGAAGTGGGCATTGAACCACGGTCACACAGTTGATATAGCGTGACTGATCTTGTCACGTTTATTTTTCATTGCCAAGGTGTCGGTCACGAACTTCGCCATACACGCTGCTAAACAAAGGAAAAGCGGAAACGAGGCGGAACCGCGCACAATGGCGGCGTTGCATCACTGATAACAAGCGTGTCATTGTTGTTTGACAACGGGCTGGGGATGATGAGATGAGAAAGGGACGGAGAAAGAAATTTCACAAAATAGCACAGGCTACTCCTATTGTGCCGTAATTTCACTCGACGTCTATTTTCTGCTGTGTGAATATAATTCATTTGGAGGTCGTCGTAGCCGAAGGCATATGATTCGTCGTGTAGTCATTTTTAGAAATTCACGTGTTCTGAGGTTCGTGACGATACTCAGATTGCTACTCGATGTCGGACTTATTCCATCCAACCGTGCCTTGTTAAAGCCTACCTTAAAAGCGTTTTTGGATAGCATAACGCAGTTCCTAAAACTCCATAAACAACTATTTTGTGAAAGCAAAAGTAGTCTTCGTGAAAGTGAAAGTTGACTTCAGTGGTGTCAGGGACACGATGAAGAAACCTTTGGCCATAACCTCGACTCTACAATGGAGTGCGGTCGACCAGCGATGACAAATTGCACTGTCGCCATTACCAAACCCAGGTGGAATCTCTTTCTTTATATGGCGCACATGGACTCATGCTTTGCAATGTTTTGTCGACGCTGTGTTACATTTCCCTTACAGCATACCGGCGTGCTTAGATGGTGCGACGTCATAAATGAAACCTAGATGCTGTTATTTCCCCCCCCTCCCCCGCTCAAAGAAAAGGAAAAAGAAGGAGAAGAACACACCAACCTGGGGCTACAGCTCAGAAATCGGCTACTATTAACATAATAGGTAACATGCAAATACTAAAGGTAGAGATGATCTGTTAAAAATAAATGTGTGACCGGAGCAGTCAGCCTACCGATTAGTGACTACTATATGGTGTATAGAACGCGATGCTCTAGCTGTTCTTCACGCCAAGGAAAAGGGGGATAGCGACGATTAATAACAGGGTCAGGCAAGGAGACGCAATCTCTTCACTGCTATTCACTCCACGTTTAACATTGCTCCATCTGTTAGAGGCTGCGACAATCATTGGGGTAATACCTGAGCAGCCACTGATGTGAGGATGGATTTGTCCTATCAAGCAACGCGGCATATGACTTCAGACAAATGATCGAGGACCTCAGCTGACAAAGTGTAAGAGTAGTTCTCAATAATATTATGCAAAAGACTGATGTAATGTTCAATAGTCTTGCGAGAGAACGAGGAAATCTTGACTGGAAGTCAGCCTCTAGAATGAGTGCAAGGGTACGTTTATGTAGGACAATTACTCACAGGGGACCCAGATCTTGAAAAAGAAAACTACAGAAGGATCAAGTCGGGCTGCAGCGCATACGGTGGGCATTCATGATTGACAGCTTAGCGCTATCCTTAGAAGAAAAGAGGGCAATCATTGCATTCTACCGGCACTAACTTACGGGACAGAAACTTTGAGATTGACAAACAAGCTTGATCAGATGCCAAGGAGTACTCAACGAATGATACAATGAAAAACAATAAACGAAGCGTTACGAGATGTAAAACGTGAGGCATCAATCTTAGTGCAAGCAGGGGCAGCTGGTGTTCTAACTAAACTTGACTCTTCCTTGATCAGTGTTCCCTACAGGCAACAAACAAGACATTTTATTTCTTTTCTGAGCTTCAGTATTGAGTACGAACTTCCTGGCCTTTGGCCAACACTCAGTGTCAGGCACCAAGCGTCATTTGTTGGTTTAAAGCAGTAACACAGAATTATGAAGAAAAATTTGATCCGTGACTCGCTTTCTTTTGAAAGCATCTTCTAACGTTTTTTTTTTCGCATCTTAGATTGCTTTTTCCAACCTTTTCTAAAAACATATTACCATCGGGTTCATGGCCTATACCCTACAGTGTATTTGTGCCAAAAACTGAGCAATTATTTTCATCATCATCGTCATCATGATCGTGGTTAGAGGGGGCAGACCTGTTTAAGATCTCCCGCCGCAGTGTGTACACCTCTGTACATACATACCTCTGACGAGATATGTATGTACAAATTCCAAACGAAGCCATAGATGGCTTGGGTTGAAGCCCACTTAGCTTTTCTCCTTGCGGTTTTCCTCCGATTGCTGGAAAATTTTTCGCAAAATATAGTTTTCTTTTCGTCGATGAAGTCTTATTCTCGATTTGGTTAGCGCATTTAGATCAAAAATAAGCATTCTTGTATGTTTACACGTGCCGTAATTATAGGGTTAAGAGGAGAAAATGGGGTTGGGCAGGCTATGTACTGCGTAGGCAATATAACCGATCATTTATGGGAGTTGCTGAATTGGTCCTAAGGGGAGAGAACTACAGTCGAGGATGGCAGAGAATAGTGACGTGATGAAATTCTGAAATTTTCAGGCTCATAGGATGAGGCCAGATGGCGCAACACAGGGGTAATTTGTAGATGGATGGGAGAGGCCTTCGTGCTGCAGTGGGCCCAACATAGGCGGATGAGGACTATTTGGCAGCTTAAGGGTCATGAGTTTCATTCGTGAGTATTTTACTTCTTCCAGTGTTCCTAATCAATGCATATCAACATGTCTAGGGTTGATCATCCCGTCAAATACTATTTTCGCTTACCTTTGCTTTCTCGTAAATCAGTCTACTTGAGTCGATTTACAAGAGTGTCGTAAAAGAAATTGTAGCTCATCAGTAGTGATGGGGGCCTGTACATTTCCACGCGTCTACAGACGAAGTTTACCTAAGTGTAGAACAAGTGTGTTTGTCGACTAAACCAAACGAGAATGGGTGACAACGGCGTGCACACGCTGTGGCCTTTTAGAGACAAGGTTTACGTAGTCCAGCTAAGAACGCGCGTGGCATCCCAAATGAGTGGCCGGCGTAGAGGCGGTAAATTGCTTATGACGCACGGCACGCGCGTGGTCGGTGCTGATTCACAGCGACGCGTGGACTAGGACGATCGCTACAGCTAGACATGGTCTGGGTGGCCGTTTCTGTCAACAAGGAAATTGCGTCATGCGCCCGAATGCCGCCCCCCGCCGCCGCATAATAACGAGGTTTCCGCGGCGCTGGCGTGCGCTCGTCTGTGCGACCTTGTTGCCTCGGCATATACACCCGCACTGTTCGCGCCCGAATTGGGTAACTCGGGTGCAGAAGCCGAGAGAAGTAGCTAAAGCGATCGCTCGTGTGTTAAAGACTGCTCGGCCGTGCCTAGCGAAGGGTGAAGACGGTGTGAGTTACCCACGCTTTTGTCGAGCGGGCTTGCTTGGAGACGTTTTTTTTGGCTGAATGAAGATGCTGACAGCACCACAAACTGAATTTAGGCGAGCAAGGGGTTTAGCCACCTGAAAACGAGGTCGAGTAATGGGAACAACTTGTTTTGAAGAAGCCTAAGACCGATAAAGAAAATATAAGGAGTCTGTTGTAGGACTGCGCCTAAAAAGTTTCCTCGTTGGAATCAGATACTATTTGTAGCTTGTCGATTGTACTTTCATACACATCTTCAATAATAGCTCAACCTCAGGGAGGAAAAATATTCAGGGAGTGCAGCGATACCTAGCGCTATAAAGTGCGACAACAGCTGCTAACTTACTTCCCTCAACGAGTCCAACAATGTGCAGCACTTCACCAATCCTTCCTTCGACACTATGCAACGGTGACAAAACCACTATAGCGGTGGCGATGGTGGCACAACGGCGGACCAAGGACGACACGATGACACTAAACGACGGTGGCGGTGCTTTGTATCGCTGACGTCATGACAACTACGGCAGCAGTACAACGACCCATCGTTGAGTGACATCCAAGGCAGAGAAAAAAGACACGCTGATAATGACTGTTATGCTAAAAGCTGCGCGGCGACCGACTGCTCCGAAATACGCACACAGGCGCCACAACTCTCAGAGTCTGGGTCTCATAGAAAAACCTGCGCAATATACCATAGCTTAGTGATTAGAGCCTCCGGCGCTCAACTGCATATCGCCACAACGGTACCCGTTCGATCCCAAACACTTGCACTGGTGGTCTACGTTTGAGCGCCACTAAATCATCTGGTGCACTTTTAGCAGCAACCTTTCGCTTGCAACGCAGGCTAGGAGAGTAAATACGGCAGCAAAATCACGTGGCTAGTACAGTAGTCAAGTTCATTATGCCTCACTAAGCAGCCCTACAACCTAACAACTTTTGGCTACTTATGCAAGTATTTGCGTCAACTGCGGGTGTTGTTCATACAGTGCATAACGACATCTCAAAGAAAGCATGAATATTATTATTGCCAAACCTATTTTTTGGTATGAAGTCAGGGGTGTCCCATATTTCACTTAGCGAAAGCAAGGCAACAGGTTTTCAGAGCAGCTGATACCGTCAACAGCGAACCGATAAGTACGTTCTGCTCTTATCAGACTCCTCTCGCACGCTGATTATTCAGCAACGAGGCTTCAAGTGAATCGCGAACAGCGTTATCTCTGAAACTATGCGCGTGCGTGTCACCTGCTCATTCTCTCTTTCTCTCTGCACTGTTGCATCTTTAAGTGCTTTTGAGAGATTAGTTCCTCGCTTGCGCTCTCACGTCGCAGTACCAAACAGCCGTTGAAGTAAGCAGCCATGAAATGAGTGAGCATCTTGGCTAGCCGGAGTAGCTCGAGAAGTACACCACCAGAAGAGCTTAGAGCGACGTCGTTTCACAAGGTGGGCTTTGTTTACCGTGCCGTCCCCACATAGATATGCTACATCGGCTTGCTCAAGCGTATTGACATCCTATGTACCGACTTGATATCAGTATATAATATCGTCCAATCGGAACTTTAAAGAGGTCAAAAGATAAGTGCGCATTAAAAACGCAACGCGAGTAGATAATGTTCTAGAATTTAGGTGACGCGAAGGAAAAACTACTCCGATGTTGGTAGTCTCATCACCTGTACAGTGCGCAAAACAAGCATAGTGGCGCATTTGACACTATTTAATTGGCTTCATTCTAGGTTGGGTTTGTGATGCTTACAAAAAAACAAAGCAAGCATATTATAGTGCGCCTCATTATTGTCGGACAACTGACTGTTCATGTGTTTCCTGTTCTAGGCTTCTAGTATAAGTTGGAGATGCAGTCTTCCATGACGACTTTAGATGAATCTTGGTCTGAACGTAAGGACAGAAGAAAGAAAGGAATTTAGAGTGACATAAGTCCCAGCAAGCCGTCAGGAATATCCTATGAAAAGGCAGGCGTATAAAAGCACGGACAGGCGAGCAGCTTCCAAGGAAGAAAAACGGCACATTTTTTTGTACTTTTTGTCCCTTTAGTGCGTGTGTGTTTGTACGCCCAACTTGTCAAACCAAGAAAGCATTGGATGAAATTGAATCTTAACCCCTACGCTCCTTACGCCACATCCTCCTCCTCCCTCACCCTCACCCGCCGGCCTTAAGCAGGTCATTTTCCACAAGGCCAATGCTAAGAAGTGAACAAAACGAAAGAAGGTACTCATTTAAAAAAGAAGGCAAGAGGAAGAAGGTACTCATTTATATACGAAATCTAGCCTGCTCAGGCCAGTTGGCCGCCCAGGGACGTAATTACTTTACAAGTTTGTTCTCATTATGGACCAATATGTAATTTGGTCAGTATAACCAAACTGAAAGCACGGTACCCAATTGGGTACCATGGTACCAAGGATTATATGTATCGTACAAATGAGGTATTGGGCCCTTCATTCGGCTGCTACTATTACTCAGAGTGCAATGCGCCCACTGGAATGGGCCGCTTAGGTACGACTCAAGAACGTCAGCCACACAAGCACGTATCATAGCGGTAGGTGCGACGGTCGGAATGCGTTCTACATACACGCAGCACCGGCAGAACCGTATATTGTTATGGCAGGGTCAACGGTCGTATAGCACAGCTTCGAGGTTAATTATGGCGTCCTCGCCGTCAGCGTCGCGCTGTCGCTTTGTACGTGGAATGTGGCATGTCAATCTGCGCAGCTCCCTTGTCGAGCATCGATATAAGTGGAATGCGGTCCATGCGGTTCGGGGACACCAAACGCGTTTTATCACACGCCGGAGGGAAACAATGCGGAAAATGTATTTGCGCGCCCACCGCATTTTTGTACCCCTCTGCTGCCTTTTACTGGAACAGCATTTCTGACGTGTCGGACGAGAGGTGACGTGTCGAAATAAGTATTGCAGGGCAAACTCAAAGCGCTACTTATAGACGACATAATTTTGCGCTTCTGGCTTGCCGATTGAGTATCAGTCAAACGGCCAAGGACATTGTGTGATCCACAGAAAATTTATTCATACGGGCGTTATACTGGCGTATTCTCAGTCGCGATCGAGCCCGATCGGGATCCTTTTCAGCGAGCTGTGGGAGGGAGCCAATCGTGGTCAAAAGTGACTGTGTGATACCGGTTATTAGGCTATTCAAAAATTGTCCGTAGATTTCTTTTAGATTACGCTGACTTCCCATCTTATGTCACACGTACGCTTTCAAGAACATATTGATCGTGCGTGACTGAAATGAGCAAGCCCCAAGGCACCGGTCCGCGAGCTTGCACAGGGGACTATCGGGCAAGGGAAATATCGCAAAAGGGAAATTCAATCCCAATAGGGCTCCACCTTGATACAAAAAGGCTAAGTGACACCAATATTATAAACGTGGGGTGGCACTCAGAAAAAAAGGTGCTTCAGCTACAGAATTGCTCGTAACGGGTTACGCCTGCGAATAGGGATCTAGGACATCATATTAGCGATGGCCAGCGGCCAATAGCAAACAATACTTCAGAACGAAAAACTTTGAAATCGGTCTCTATTCATTAGACTATAGAAACTCTGTACTGCCTGTAGATAAAATGAGTTTTTAGTATATTTGCTGTGATGTGCTGTGGTTATTATATTTCTTCCAAGGTTGTTTGCACAGAATTTGTGGACATTAGTCGCCATTATGCGTAAGATAAGGTCATAAGTCCCCCCCTTCTCCCATCATGCCGCCTTAATGAATTAATCTTGTTCATTTAAAAAGTGCTTTAAACGTTGTATAAACTGATAAAATAAATTGCTTGGAAGTCTTGCTGCTCTCTGTGGCTCTCGTCCACCGTTTTAGTTTTCTTTGACTTCTTCTGGTAAAAAAAAAACGGAAAAAGAAGGTTTTGGCTATTGCATTTCAAGCACCTCTTGGTTAGGCTTCCACTGAAGGTGCAGATGGTATTACAATCTCGGAGTACTTGGCTTTTGTGCAGAGTATGGTACATTTGTCCCCAAGAGTATGGCGTCTGGAACACGAGATGGTTACTTTTGGCTATTGCATCAATTGGGCAATGCGTCGTTGTGGCTTTCATTTCAAAAAGTTGGCTACTTGGGCTGCTTCGTGAAACATTCCTTCAGTCAGCGAAAATCTGTCTTAGTGCGCAATACGTGAAATAAAAGAAGAAAGCTGTCATGTCGCGCTCTTCCTTTCTTCCATGTATTGCGCAATAAAACAAGATTTTCCTTGTCCGAAGCTTTATATCGGTACAAGTAAGACTAACATGACGTCATGTATTCCTTATCGCTACCCTGCTGACATTATTCACTATGCTTTTAAAGATATAGGCCCATCGAGAGCGTGCGTGGGTTTTTCCATGCTGGCTGTACGACAGTACGGAGGCCAGCACAGCCTAAGTGCAAACACCGTTAGGAGCTGCATCGCTCACTCATTTTCGGTCGTGCCAGTGGTAACTGAACTCCGCAAAAAGAAAAGAAAGAAAGAAATCAAAGGGAAAAGAAAAAGCTTTAGAGTTGAGTTTGCTGTATAAGAATTCCATTGATCCTCACTACTTAGAATCGGCATCATTAAATATTGCGCTCGCTTTGAATTGGAGCCAGACGACCGTCGTGAATGTCGGACGAGTGCGTCTCATTCTGACAGCAGCTAGACGAGCGAATGGCAAAAACGTGACAGCGAGACATGTTGGCGGTTCTGTGCAAGCCGCGCAGAAAACAGCTGAAGCCGCCGGCTGGGTTGCTTACTGAGCGGGCCCAGAATGCAGATCGAAGCGAAGGACGACGCCGATATACTCGAATTGCTTATTTATTGCGCATTACTTCCTTTGCGATGACCCAGTCTTTCAATCAACAAATGGCTGGTTGGCCTCTCACTGCGACCGCTGAGAAATGGCATGTGGTACACATATACCCAAGTCGTCTTATTAGCCATCTGTACGCCTTCTGCAGTTTTGCCGGTGACCAAATCGGTTTTCTACGGATTATACAACGAAATAAAAAAAATGTACCTAAATGTTAGTGCAGGAACATATATATCTGTTCAGGCGGAGTATTCCTTTATTAGCACAAAACTTTCTTTGTCTTTCTCCCTGGGGTTTCACACACCTGCTCAGTTCGTTTGTCATCGAGAAAATTGGGGTGAACTCGAAAAGAGCGAAATATTACAAGGGTCGATCTCAGAGATTGTGTTTGAGAACTGAGGCGATCCTGGAGATCGTGTTCTACGAGGTCACGTGTATCACGTGATGGGAACCAGTGGTGGTGTCTGCGTATCACGCCATTATCTTCCCGGACGGGTGGAACAATTATCCTTCCTTAGTCTTCTATGTGGTTCACGCAAAGGAATTTTTTCAGCTGAACTACATCCCATATCAGAGTAGATTATGCTGCATTTGCCAATCATTATCGATTATCCCTACCGTTTTTTTATTTTCCATTTGTGAAGTCAAGCGCATCATTAGAGCAAAGTCATATAATGATGAAGAAGGCGACCCATCACAATTAAGTGCCAAAAGAAGACCTGGCAATGGCAGATGCACGTGCAAGCTGGTGTCACAATACAGTATGCGAGCATCATATCACTATAACTGCTCCGACAATGTGTATCGCAACGCTCTGAGCAGGTATGAAGTATTCGAAAACGACCAGCCGAATACCGTATTGCGAATTTGTGGCAAAAAGAAATCATCCAGCGACACCTGGTCGGTCGCCAAGGTGAGGCGGAGGCTGAGGTCCTTTCGTGTAATCCTGCAACGGCCCGTTTACAGGCTGTCTCGATGGCTGAATAAGTGCCGAGGAATGGGTGGTGATGTGACTCGTCAGATTAACTCCACTTATCGATTACTTGTCCTGGTTCCCTCCCGTTCATTCTTTTCTCCGGTTTCCAGGTAATGGCGGGGTGAGCGCCTCTAGTTGTTGTCCACGCCGCGCTGACGACTGGTTAGGAGGTGCGGTGGTTTGACATGTGGCAAACGTTCAATTAACACCCTTGGTTGTGTTGAGGCGTAACACACTGTAAATATCAGTTCAGGCTACAGCAGCTTGTGCAGGTCTGTTGTCTTCAAGAACCGCAACAAAGCCCTCGTTGCCCTCCGCTGAGAAGCCATGTGATGTCGGCATTCTAAAATGGTCTCCTCTGTTAAAGGTCTTTGGCACAAGCGTGCTATCGCGATTGCGAGCGATCGTCTCTGTAAATTGCAGCGAGGACAGTCATAGGGAAAGTGTTGAAGAGTCTCCTCGCTAAGACAGTTATCACACGAGGCGTCGTCGGCCCATCCGATTCTGAAAGCAAAAGACTACGTAAAGGTTGTACGCAGTGGCTGCCGGAGCCAGAACGACCCACCCTCTCTATCCGTCTCATACCCCCATGGCTTTTCGCGCGACGGAAGGTGCTCTTTCTCTCCCCCTACTTTCATTCCCTACCCCCTGTGCAGCGCGGTTGAGGTGTCCTCTGCTGAGAGACAGTTACTGCGCTGCACTTTACCCCAACCTTTCCTTCCCATCATCAAGAATCTCCTTCTGTCTCTCTCTCGCGACGAAAGACGGCGCGTTTGCCCTCCGCTTTCTCCCTTCACGCGCGCCGGATTTAGCCGCGACCGTCGACTTCCCTGCGTGCTTGCACTCGCAAATACAGCATAAGACGCGTGGCGACGGCATAAATGGAACTGGAGTGCCCGTATAATTGCTATCGCTGTAAACAAAAACTAAAGACAAATGGCATTCCTTCGAAATAATTAGGCCAATCGAGACGGATCAGGCGTACCAAATAAAGCTGCGAGAATGTCCAAAGCCACAAGTACAAATCAGACAATCAGAGAAGATCGGGCGAATTCAAGTAACATGGTTAGGAGGGTAGGTTAACGATATCAGCGCCCGAGTTGCTGCTGGCAAATTTAGTGGGGCATTTCCTCTACAGGCGTAATCCTACGTAACGTACTTCCAAAAGGCAACGCCCAATTGACGTTCACGACGCGGAACTGGAAGAGAGCTTGAAGCGGAGATATCCCCACGTCGTTATTCTTAGTAATTTTACTCGTTCGATGTTTCGACTCTTTTCCAACTCGCCCCATCGCGCGAGTTCGTGCGCCATCGGTTCCGCCCGCGACGCCGCAGCGGAGGCCAAACCTGCAGACTCACGCACGTTTCCGGCGCGCCTGCCGCCGATGGGCGTCGCCGGCCGGAAAGTCGTGAATTGTGTCTTACGCAAAGGGCAGGCCTTCCCCCCCCGGCAACACGCTCACGCCTGACCGTGAATCGGGAATGGCGGCGTGGCCCGGCCGCACTGACGCTAATGGAGAAAACAGCGACAAAATAAGTACAATAACTGCAAGAGCAACAAGGCATAACATAAAAAGAGACGTCGCCTACGATGGATATATTTATTTATTCGTGGCCCCGCAGCCTGCTGCCCTTCTCTGGGAGGTTCGGTTACGAAGCAGTTACGCGTGAGGTTTAGTTCCGGTCACATTTCGCTGGTTTTTTTTGTTTACTTTTCTCG
This sequence comes from Dermacentor albipictus, assembly GCF_038994185.2. NCBI lineage: Eukaryota > Metazoa > Arthropoda > Arachnida > Ixodida > Ixodidae > Dermacentor > Dermacentor albipictus. The sequence continues at coordinate 45,594 of NW_027225796.1, read as the reverse complement.
AGCCCCTGTGTGGCATCGCTAAGGGCTGGTCGCCAAACACTTCCCGCTTCCGCGTCTGTGTTTTGTGTGGGCACGTGCGGGTGTGTGCGTGGCTAGCTTTTGAATGTTCCTTTTCACGCTCGTGGCCGAGGGTCTCGTTTCTTTGTTGAAAGATTGAAACGATTTGTCTCTTTAGCTTGCTACAAATGCGAGTAGGAGGAGGAGAAAGCAAGAGACAAAGGAAAGGTAGGAAGGCGAAGCACACGCGCGTCCGGTTTGCTACCCTGCGCGGGGAGAAAGGGTGTTGGCGAATTGAAAGAAAGAAAGAAAGCAAGAAAGAAAGACAGACAGACAGAAAGAAAGAAAGAAAGAAAGAAAGAAAGAAAGAAAGAAAGAAAGACAGAAAGAAAGAAAGAAAGAAAGAAAGGACCGGTGAGGGAAGGCCTAGACGGTGTGGGCAAGTGGGGCTGCCGATCGCCCCTACAATCTGTCACTGAGGTCAGCCAATGTGCAAAGCTCCTTACGTACTCATTGGAGTAAATTGCATTGCAGCCTAAAATTGAGATCGCTGCTGCACTGCATCAGACGCGGTACTGACAGTGCAGCTGTTGCGACTATTTGTTTGTGTGGACGTTTGTGTGTGTGTGTTCATGTCTGTGGGAGCGTACATAAATGCACACGTGTTCTTTTTTTCTGGAAGTAACCTATCCTTCGCCCTCAACGCTCACACACAGGGCGGTGAGTTGTCAGGGAACGAGAGAAATCCACAAGCTCTCTCGCAATCCACGTGCAGCCTTTCACGTCTGTAAGTTATGGCTCACTGATTCCAGAATACTTTTTGTACGTGATACTTCTATCTCAACCACCGAGGTGGCTCAGTGGCTATGGCCATTTACTGCTGAGCACGAGTTAACGTGTTTGATTACCGTTGTGGTCTCTCATGATAACGCGCGTGCCGTTCGTTACTGGAAAGTTCCGGGCTCGCAGCGTTAAAGAAAGGAAACGAATCAAGGCAGATGACGATTATCGTTGTGTGGCAGAAGGGGCACGCCAAAGGGTGTAAACTGTTCTTAGAGTGTTGGCTGCAAGTCACATTGTTTAGTCTTCCCTCTCTTGATGCCAAGTGGCTGCCCATAAAGCTGCAATAACATGGCTGAGACAAGAAAAGCTAAACTTTTTTTTTTCATCGCGGAAGTGAAAGGTTGCCTGAAACGGCGTGCCATGTCATTGCACTGAATTGGGTAAAAGAACCTTTTATTGGCGTTTCCTGCCTCCTTAGATATGTTTAGCTTGAACTTTTCAGGTGATGTTTGCGCAACGCACTTTTACTGGGCCGTGCGCAAGATTGTCGCGATGCGCACGCTCGAAGGGGCGCACTTGGATACGCAACTACTCGGGAATGCCGTTGAGGGCCGTTTTCATGCGCGCTAAAGAATCTCAAGTAAAAGGCTCCGCGACATCGGTATTGAAGCTGCAAAACGCGGACGTGCTGCAACAGGGTAACTGGCAAAGCAAACCAACGAACGGCTTAAGAGAAATCCCGTTGACTATATAGGTTACCCTGCGGCAAACCACGCGGCAAAACTGACCTGGTGTAGTTCTTTAAATTCTGCTGTTCCACGCGCCGGATCTACAATATGATTACGACGCACACAGCACTGGAGGAGGCCGGAAATTCCGACCACCTGCGGATCTTTACCGTGCACCAAATGCACGACCCACGGGCAATTCTTGCATTTCGTCCCCGTCGAAATGCGCCCGCCGCGACCGAAGTCTGACCCGAGACCACGCGTGGCTATTAGCCGTTCTTATCAGCCAACCATAGCCGCTATATCAATGACGGGTGATATAGCTCTTATTCGACATTGGCGATAATTAGGGAGAGGCAGTGACCTGGATGAAATATCTCTTGGCGCGTGTCATGCTTAGCAGCACAACACTATAGCCACGCTAAGTCACCATAGCGGGTTGTATAACTCTCAGCCGATATGAGCGATAATAAGGAAAAGACAGCGACATGGAGTGAGAATAGAATAACCATTAGTTTATTTCCTGCGACACACCTAGCAACTCCCCGAATTTCTCGTAAAGTTTACAAATTTGGGCTCATTCGACAATTTTACGAATGCTGCGTCAAGTTCGATGTAAAATAAATTTTGTTCTTGAATACGTTTTGAACATGCTTAAATATCGGCCGGTACAAGATTGCAGTTATCTTCGGATGAGTTCATGGAGCCGGCAAAATCGGTAGCAGGAAAAGCGCTGACAAATCTCAGCGTGTTCCGAAAAAAAAAAAGAAAATGTCAGTTCCTGCTGCTCCTATAGTTTGTTGCTGCTTGTGTGAAGCGTCTAAAGGTACATTATTGTTAGTAAAGAGTGCGTGATACAACAATGTAGGTAAATGCATGCCATCCCCTCCTCCCTCTTTTCCCCCAACGCGAGATATTGTTACGGGGATGTTGCGAGTATCGCAGATGACGAGGAAGGACAAGGAACAACTCCGGACCGTCAGGGTTGGTAGTGCGGAGCTAGAAGATGCCGTCATGCAGCACGAACATGCGGCACGTGCCATTGGTGCGGCCAGATTGATCTTCGGCGATGGTGGACAGTAAGGATGCGTCACCGGTGTTGTTCAGCGCGTATGTCGGTCATGTCAGTCAAAGCCATCACGCAGGTCACCGGATCATGCGCAACAGGATCGGCAGGATCCACGGTGTGACGAGAGAGGCAGTCAGCGTCCTTGGGGAGGCGTCAACTCTAGTAATGGACACTAAATGAAAATTCCTGGAGCCGCAAAGCCCCGCGACCAAGCCGTCCAGTCGGGTCCCGAAGGCACGACAGCCAGCAGAGTGCGTGATGCTCTGTGACGACTGAAAACGCGCGACCGTACAAATATGGCCGCAACTTGACCGCAGCCCAAACTAAACCCAAGCATTCCCGCTCGGTAATAGAGTAATTTCTCTCGGCAGGTGACAGCAGGCGGCTGGCGTACGCTATCACGCACTCGGTACAGTTCTGTTGTTGGGCGAGAACAGCACCGCTGCCATGGCCACGTGCGTCAGTGTGGACTGCGGTCGGTGCAGATGGATCAAAGTGGGCAAATATGGAAAGGGTGGTCAGAAACCCGATGAGAGCAGCAAACGCGTGAGCCTGCTCGGGGCCCCATGAGAATGACGTGTTCTTTAGAAGATGTGTCAAAGGCCGAGCAACGCCGGTGAAGTTTTTGACGAAACGGAGCAAGTAAGAACACAGGCCTTCGAAGCAGCGCACGTCCGAAGCAGAACGTGGCCCAGGAAAACTGCGTACAACGCGTGAACCTCTTTCTCATTTCGTCCTTCCGTAACAATATTCTGACCACCGAATATTTGCGCTACATACATGAAGTTCAGAGGTTAGTGTAGGTACACTGTTATGTATTCCAGCGCACGACGTTATCCCATAAGGTCGATGTTGGATACGGACCCTTTCCCTGGCATCACTCGAGTTCCCGGACCACATCCAATCACCGTCGCATTCCAATAAGGGCGCGCCGAGCGCGTCTACCCTAGGGTGCCTCGATGCACCCTAGTCTACCCCGTTCCCGGACCTGTCAGACAAGTTGGCGACGCCCGTCTGAGGTGCCACACGTCGAGCTAGTGTCTCCACCCCTGCTTAACTCTTCCCGAAAGTGCAATGGGAGCCTGGCACGGTTCCAGGGAGTTGATCTTTGACACAAGCAAAGCTGTTTTGCAGCTTTGAAAGGTCGTTCGAAAACAACCCGTCTCCTCTAGTTGAGCGCGTTGAGGCGGGAAGGCAACACCAAGGCAATGCCGGTGGTAAGTCACCCGTCCGACAGTGGAGCCCTTAGAGTGAGCCCATCTGCCGAATGTGACGGCACTTGTACGGGCGCCTACCATTGGAGGAAAATGACGACACCTGAGCGGGCTCGACGATTGGCCGAAAATGACGTGACCCCGAGAGACCGAAGGGGTTAAAAGCGGGAGACAGGGTGAAGAGACATTCATTCCTTCATTCATTCATTTTGTCGTTCTATTTGCCACGGGCCGCAGAGTTCAATTTGCTGTCGGCCATCGATAACTTTGACTCTTCATTTCTTTGTATTATTACTGTAAATAATGTAAATAAAGCTTCAGTTTCGTCTCAAAAATCCCCCTCAACGTCGGCCAACTCCCGCACTCAACGGCAAGATCCAATATCGGCCGGCATTAGGGTAATGCGACCGCCACAGGAGCTGAAAATCAAAATAGTGACATCGCCCTCGTTCAGTAGTGAAACTTCGGCAACCAATTTCAATTTCTCATTAGTGCACGCTCTATCGTAGCTGGTTTCAGATGCGCATATGCTGCAGTCATGTCTTCCCGTGGTTGTAAGCTAATTTTGACATAATGAAAAATTAACGTTTGAATATTCGTTCGTTTACACTAGCGCGTTTTTTTTTTATTGATATGATATAAGGAGATGTTGGCGCACAATTTAAGGCGCCGGCTACTCCTCATCTCTTGAGTGGTTCCGTCACACATCGTACAGGGTTCAAGGTTACATATCAAATAGTCTGTTCACCCAAGCACCAGGACTTATCACGCAGCGTTTCCACAGGAACACTATGACGTAAGGAACACATGGTACATACAATATACAATGTATATGTCTCCACACTTATGTAGATGAAAGTCTCAAAAGTACAAAAGATATTGCCGCCTAATAACACATTGTCTAGTCAGCGGGTGGTACATACATCGTGTAAATGCATTATCACATACAGTTATCACGCAGCGTTTCCACAGGAACACTATGACGTAAGGAACACATGGTACATACAATATACAATGTATATGTCTCCACACTTATGTAGATGAAAGTCTCAAAAGTACAAAAGATATTGCCGCCTAATAACACATTATCTAGTCAGCGGGTGGTAAATACATCGTGTAAATGCATTATCACATACAGTCACAACAGAACAGTCAACATAATATAATTCACAAACAGATGGATATACACAGTGACAATGAAATGAAGAGAACAATGAAAGTGCTAATAACTTCCAGCAATGCCGCTGTCTTCAAGAAAACTCTTTAGTGCTTTTAAAGCGCTCTTCTGCAAGGCCGTTGTTGGCCAAGGGCCCAAAATTTTCCTTAAACTGAAAGGTCTGCGGTCTAATTTAATTAGCGCTGATTTAAGTCGGCTTCTTGGTGTGTCGTGATGGGGGCAATCTAGAAGGAGGTGATATATATCTTCGTCTACAAATCCACAATCACATTCGGGGGTTTCCGCACGGCCAATTCTGTGTAAGAAATGCTTTGTGTAGGCAGTGCCTAGCCTTAATCGATGAATAAGGGTTTCCATAGTTCTATCTAATGACAATGAAAATTTGAATTCAATAAATGGATCAATATGGTATAAGTCCGAGCTCTTAGAATTCTGGTCAAACCAAGTGTTTCTAGACATTTTGAGAGACGTTGTCCTTATAATGCAGCGTAATTCATCCTTTGATATTGGGAGTGGAGATGTATCATCTTTGAGGTGTGCTTGTCGTGCTGCTTCATCGGCTGCTGTGTTGCCAGGAATGTCACAATGCCCTGGTATCCACTGGAATGCTATTGCATGTTTCGCTTCGCTTGCCTTTGTGAGGTTTTTAAGTGTTTCGTATATTATACTGTCACTGAATGTTTTCCGCTTTGTGCTGCAGAGTGATGTTAGAGCCGCCTGTGAATCGCTGAAAATTACCCATTTTTGCGCTTCTGTTACTGACAATATAAATTTTACCGCACATAGGATTGCGAACAGTTCAGCCGTTGTGGACGAAGTCGCACGAGATAACTTAAATGATTCTTGTTTGTTGAGGTGCGGTATAATGAATGATGAAGTTGAAGAGGTTGCTGTACTGGAGCCGTCTGTATAGACGTGTGTGTATCCTGAATACCGCATATATATCTGGTACAGCGCTAGTTGTTGAGCAGCTCGAATGAACATGTCTCTTTTGCTGAATATCCCATCTACTGACAATTCGATTTTTGGAACTGTAAGCAGCCATGGGGGATACTCGATGTCTGAGTTCCAAAATTCATTTCTTGGCAATATGTGAAGATTTTCTTGAATTTCTATATGAACATAACTTCTATCTCGTTTCATTATGTCTAGAGCCAATGGGTGGTTTTTATGCTGGGTTTGAAGACGGAAATAATGCCGGCATGTTTCTGTAGTTCGCATAACTGGAAATGGTGATTGGCGAGCCTCAGCTATTACAAGAGAACTAGAAGTCGCTCGTGGAACTCCTAGACATAGGCGTAGTCCTCTAGCTAAAAGTCTTTGAAGTCGCTCTTCTTAAGTGTGGGAAAGTCCGTGTAAGATGGGCGCGGAATACGCAACTTTTTATCGTATTAATGCATTGTGAACAGTCAGCATGGACGATACTGATCCGCCCCATGATGTGCCTGCAGGTCTGCGAAGTACAGTCACTATGGCATTGACCTCGTTTTCGAGTTTTTTTATGTGGGGTGCCCAGGATAGCTGCCTATCAAGTATTATGCCTAGGAATCGATGCTGTGTGACAATCATTAGAGGGTGTCCTTCCAGATTAAGAGTGAAATTTTTTAACTGCCTTCGAGTGAAGGGCAATACAGCTGTCTTTGCGTGTGATAGTACCATTCCTCTCTCCCTCAAAAATTTGTTGATTATATTTATGCCGTCTTGCAATGCCATTTGAAGCAGTTGAGCATTAGACCCAGATGTCCAAATACACACATCATCTGCATACAGTGAAAATTTTAATTGTGATGGCAGCCTTCTTGGTAAATCAGCCATGACGCAGTTAAAAAGGAAGGGGCTGAGTACGCTTCCCTGTGGTACTCCCTGTTTGACAACATGTTCAGCACTCTTTCCTTCACCCGTCTGAACAAAGATTTTGCGACCTGATAGAAATTCAGAAATCCATCGCAAGGACCTGCCAGACAGACCAAGTTCCAACATGCTTAGCAAAACATGAACGTGACTAACAGTGTCAAATGCCCTCTTGATGTCTAGGAATACTGCTATAGTCATGTTCCCACGTGCACGCTCGTGCTCCACACAGGTTACTATATCTAATATTGCATCCATTGTGCATCTATGTTTTCTAAAACCTACTAAGTAGTTGGACAGCACATTCGTTTCATTACACCACCATTGAAGTCGCGCGTCAATCATTTTCTCCATTACTTTGCATAAACAACTTGTCAAACTAGCAGGGCGGAAGGATTCAAGGCACAAGGGCGTCTTACCAGGTTTTAAAATTGGTATGATTCGAGCGACTTTCCAAGAATCAGGTACAGTTTCCTCTATCCATAAGTTATTATAGATGTCTAAGAGAGCATTTGTACCTGTCGGTCCGAGGTTTCTTAGCATATTGTACGTAATGCCGTCCGGCCCAGCAGCGGACTTTTGGCGACATGATGCAATTGCACATTGAAGCTCGCTTAATGTGAAAGTATGATCTAATTGAGGATGTTGGGCCCAGTAGCAAGCAGTAATTTTGCGCTTAGCCAACACTGCTGAAATATCAAATTCTCCACATTGCGATGAAAAAGCAGGTCTGGAAATAAGCTCACAAAATTCATCTGCAACTATTATTTCACACGTGTCCCGTGCTACAGCGAGAGCACGAAATGGGAAGCTCTGTGTTACAGGCCCGCTTAAAGAACGAATTACTAGAAAAATTCGTGGGACAGCCGTGTGAGGGGACAGCGTGCCGCAGAAGTCGCGCCAGCGCCGTTTGCCTAGATTTTCCATTCGTCTGCGCATTACATTGTGTATTTTCTGAGCATTTCTGTATGCTTCTAAACTTCCGCTCCGTCGGTAAGCTCTTTCGGATCGGCGTCGGATGGCTCTTAGGTGTTCATATTCTCCGTCAACTGCAGCATAATCTTTCGGAATTGGGACCTGCCTTGTGCATATGTTCATATTGTCCTGCAAAAATTCTGTAAATTTTTCCACTGTTGCATGTTGATTAATTTGATCCGTTAGGCGGTACCGAAAAGCTTGCCAGTTGGTTAGTCTGCTGTAACGCCTGATATCACAGTGCATGCTAGGGTGGTTAACAAGGATGGGAAAATGATCACTTCCGCGCGTTTCTATATCTGTTGTCCATCCCACACCGTTCACTAGATCATGTGAACACAGGGTAACATCTATGCAGCTCGAGTAATTATATCCACGAAGGAATGTTGGCGACCCATCGTTTAAAACAGTCAAGTTGCATTTATCTATGGCGCACTCTATAACGTTACCCCGTGCATCACAATGATCACTGCCCCAGATGATGTTGTGTGCATTGAAGTCGCCACATATAAATACATTAGAATGAGCTATCTTGAAGATATCCACTAGCGCTTCTACTGAAATCCGGTTTGAAGGTTGTAGATATAGATTAATCACTGTTATACAGAGCTTGCCAAAGGATACTTTACATGCGATGAATTCCGGGAAGTCTGAATCACTGGACTGAATTTGATAAGATGGTAGGTCCTTTCTGACGCACAGGAGCACTCTGCTCACAGCACCTTGACGAGAAGTCTTGTATATCACATAATTTGAGAGGCGAAAGTCGTCATTGATTCCCGCCTCTTGATTACAAAGTATTGGGAAGTTGTATTGAATAAGGAGTTTACGAAAGTCAGCACACTTCCTTCGAAGACTGTTGGCATTCCACTGAAATATGGAGACATTTTTATAGTGGTTATTCATGTAGTGCCTGCCGCAGTTTGGGCCCGGATTGTTGACACAATAGTGCTTCTAGAGGCAACAAGGCTTTCACTTCTGGTAGGTTGTTTGCTTCCGGCAGAGCAGATAGGATTGCCTTAAGAGCTGCGAAAAGCATTGGCAAAATCAGTTGTGTCACCGATGCTGTGGTATGCTCGCTATTATCTGGTGTTACTTCTGCAGTAGATGAGTAAGGTCGCTGAGAGGAATGTGTGCGAGTACTGGAGCTTGCTTGTGTATTACTTTCTGCCTGTTGTCGTCTGGGTTTCCGTAGCACTGATGCATAAGACTGGGAACTTGACTGTGATCTTCTTAATTGGTCTCTTGATTGCACTGTTGGTTGTTCTCTAGAGGAGGAATAGCTTGTTGGTGCTCTTGGCTGTGGTGGTTCCGGTGCCCGCTGAGGTGGGTGATCTGGCACTGGATGAACAATCTCAAGGTTTGGGGCGGGTTCATTGCGTCGCGGTTGTCTTCCATGGATGAGTTCATGTCGACGCATTTGTGCCGCTGCTTTTTTCTGAGGACAGCCTGAGAAGGAGGCGGCATGGTTCCCCGCACAGTTTGCACATTTAGGTTGAAGAACTGACTTGCACTCCTTGTGGTGATGATCTTCTGAGCAGATTTTGCATCGACGTGTGCTACGGCAGGTTTTCGCCATGTGCCCAAATCTCTGGCAATTATAGCAGCGAAGTGCTGGTCCTAGGTATTCCTCGACAGGGTGACTGGTGAAACCCAAGTAAATTCTTCCTGGAATAGGGCGATCGTCTCTGAAAGTCAGAATTACCGTGTGAAGTGGATGTGACTGTACCGCTCCATCTTCTTGGCGGGAATACCTTATCTGCCTGCGTGCCGATATAACTCCTGCGTCTTTCAAGAAGTCTAGGAGTTGTTCATTTGTATACTGCAGAGGCACATGCTTGACTTTGCCAACGTTTCGCGTGTATGACTCTGGGATGAAGGGCTTGACTTCCAAGCCGCCTACACTTGAGAGCATCAAAAGGCGTTTCGCCGACGCTAAGGAAGCAACGCTGACACTGAAGCTCCCATCTCTGTTGGTCCTGAAAGACTGTACTTTTTCTTTGGCAGCGGAAACTATTTCGGCAGACACTCGGTTTGGATTTACTTGCCAAAAAGTAGTACCTTCACTTGGGCGAAAGACAACCGGAATGCCTTCGGCTCGCTTTTTCTTGTACGTGACCAAAGTAAATGGTGCGTCTTCACCCATTTCTTCTGCATCACTTGACTCATAATTCGATGTTGTGTCATCGTACTTGTCTTCTAGGCGAGGCTTCTTGCTCTCGAATTCACCGTCAGACATTATTCCTGATTTCGCTGAAGTTGATTCCGAGTTGTGGAGAACCAAACGTGCCGGCTTTATGAAGCTTTGTGACGCTTGCAAGGCCCCAGGCTTTTCATTACGGCCCGTAGCATCATTCATGTGGCTTGTTACGTTTGGACGAGCATAAGGCTCGTGACGATGTTCTCGGCTTCCGACCACCGTAGCGGCAGGGTAATAGCCAGGTTCTCAAAAAGGAAATGTCGTACCTGTAAGGCGCCTGGCTCGTTGAACCTTCGCCCGACGTCTTGTTGATCAATCGTCGTCAATGGTAGCCGTAAATGTCCAAAAAACCAGAAAACTCAGAGCACCGCACAAAAACAGCGACCGAACAGATACACTTCTTCTTCTTCTTTCTCACACTAGCGCGTTGTTCGGCAGGCTATCGGTACATGCAACATCAGTCAAAAGGGCCACCAACCCACAATATCGCAATGTTTTGACAGCGAGACGTATGCATACCCGAAACTGCTTGCCAGGTTACTTGTGCCACGTCGCGACGTAACATAATCCAGCTGATGATTCACTTGGCACATTTGTGAGCTTTGAAAACTTCGAGCCACCCGCACCAATGAAACTTGCGAAAACGATTCCAAAATTGTTGCAGGCCGGTCTTGTTGGCACGACGATTAAACTATCGCAAACTGCGCGACAAGAAAAAGAGACGTCGCGACAAACCGCACCACAATCTTAAACAGACACGGACAATCGCTGTTTGTCCATGTCTGTCAGCGTTCCTTTCTTTTATTAATTTATTTATTTATTTATTTATTTATTTATTTATTTATTTATTTATTTCACGTACTTTCAAGGCCCGAAGGCGTTACAGAAAGGAGTGGAGTCAAAACAAGAAGTAATGCAGTAAAAAAATAAAAATAAAAAATACAAACAAGTATTAACAAAAAATTTACAAAAGATATTAACAAAAGGCATTCTGAACGGCGGTTTTGAAGTTAGTAGGGTCGGTGATGAGTGCGATTGAGGCGGGAAGGCGATTCCAGTCCGTGCTTGTCCTGGGGATGAATGAGTCACTGTACCGGTTAGTACGGCACAATGGCACCCCGATTTTAAGGCTGTGGTCAGTGCGGGCAGAAATATATGACGGAGGGGTAAGAAGGGTCTCTTTTAAAAGGGGGTTCAAGTGAAAAACTTTGTGAAAAAGGGAGAGACGGGAAGATTTGCGGCGTGACGAAAGATCAGGTAAGTTAAGAGTTCGTTTCATTGAAGAAATACTTGCATAGCGAGAATAATTAGATAATATAAAGCGTGCACTGCGGTTTTGAATACTTTCAAGAGAAGAAACTAATGACGACTGAGTCGGATCCCAAATGGCTGAAGCATATTCCAATTTGGAGCGAACTAAAGTTTTATAAAGAGTTAGCTTCAGGGAAGAAGGGGCAGAGCTAAAATTACGGCGTAAGTAACCAAGCATGCTATTAGCGTTTTTAGTAACATAGTCAATATGCGAGTGCCAAGAAAGGTTATTTGATATGTGAAGGCCGAGATACTTGTAAGAGCTAACTGACGTCACAGGTGCACCATTAATAAAGTAGGTGTGCGTGGCAGTGTTACGAGATATATGCATGGCCTTGCATTTATTTGAATTTAGTTGCATGCACCAATGAGAACACCACTGAATTACGCGGTTAAGGTCGTCCTGCAGCTCTTGGGAATCTGAAGGATTAGTAATTTTACGGTAAAGAACACAGTCATCCGCGAAAAGCTTTATGGAAGAGGAAAGAACGCAGTTCGGAAGATCGTTAATATAGATTAGAAAGAGAAGTGGACCCAGGACTGACCCTTGAGGAACACCTGCTGGTACGTTAGAAAACCGAGAATTACAGTTATTAGCGTTTACAAACTGCGTCCTGTTAGAAAGAAAGTTTTTTATCCACTCGAGTACATTTGAGTCCAAGTTAAGTTGAGACAGCTTAAGCAGAAGTAAATCATGGGTCACAGAGTCAAAGGCCTTCGCAAAATCAAGAAATACGCAGTAAATGTCGGTACCTAGATCAGAAATTGCAAAGAGATCATTAGTAAATGTTAAGAGCTGTGTTTCACAGGAAAAGAACTTACGGAAACCATGTTGACAGGGGTTGAAAAAGGAGTTTGATTCTAAAAACTCAGCCAAATGTGAATATATTATATGCTCAAGAATTTTACATGAAATGCTAGTTAGTGAGATAGGCCTGTAATTGCTGGGTAAGTGTGTGTTACCTGATTTATGAACTGGAATCACCTTTCCCACGCACCAGTCGTGTGGAAGAACAGACTGCTGTAATGACTGAGTGAAAATGTGTGACAAGATAACAGCAGAAAATACATCAGTACACTTCAAAATTTTTGAGTTCAGGCAGTCTGGGCCGGCAGAGGAGGACGTTTTTTGATTGTTTATTAGGCAGCTAACACCAACCCAGTCAATAGAGATTGGATCCATGGGCGAAAAACCAGAATTGGATAAAAGCGGTAATCCACGTGGCATTGTGGTAACATGTGAAGAGAACACATCATTAAATACATTACAGCATTCTTCAAGAGCAACAGGTTGATCGTTTGAGTATGTTAATTGGATTATTTTGCTTGGAGTACCGTTAACTATGGTCCAGAATTTACGAGGATTAGTTTGCAAGATGGACGGAAGGGTAACAGAATAAAAATGCTGTTTCGCACTAGCGGCGGCTGTGTTGTAGTCACTTTCAGTGAGGTAGTAAGCGGACCAAGCAACGTCACTGCATGAAGCTTTTGCGCGACGAAACAACCGCTTTTTTTTTGTTACGTAGTCGCTTCAGAAAGGGGTTGAACCAAGGGGACCGTGGCTTGCAAGAGACTGTTCTTTGCGGTACGAAACGTTCGATTAATGACAACAATTTATTTTTGAAAATGCACCAGTTTTCTTCAACACAGCGCTGATCGCAATTAGCGATGTAAGAAGCTGCGAAATTTTCCATTTCAGTGGTAATGGAAGCCAAGTCGGCTTTGCTGTAATCGCGGATCACCTTCGTAGTTTTCTTTACAGGAGCCCGTGTATTGATGTGAAAAGTGAGTGCAAGGTGATCACTTACGCCTTTTATGTAAAGGATTGGGGAAACTGTGTCAGGGTTCGTAGTGAGAATCAGATCTAGTATGTTAGATGAGGAGGCAGACACGCGCGTTGGTGTGTGTTTTTGGCGCTGCTGTTATGCCTGCAATAAGTGACCAACTCACCCCAACAACTCGTTTTACTGACAATGTTAAACGCTGTGAAAGCGAAAGCAGTGGCGCTTGGGAAGTCCTATGGAAGCCGCGCTCTCCGTTGTTATCGGAGGGGGCGGCTACCTTCGCGCTACCCTGTAAACCTGTCTTTTTTTCGTGACTATACACTCTAAGAACAGTTTACACCATTTGGCGTGGCCCTTCTGCCACAACGATATTCGTCATCTGCCTTGATGCGTTTCCTTTCTTTAACGCTGCGAGCCCGGAACTTTCCAGTAACGAACGGCACGCGCGTTATCAGCATAGAACAGTTTACAACCTTTGGAGTGCCCCTTCTGATAACGCTCGTGCCGTTCGTTACTGGAAAGTTCCGGGCTCGCAGCGTTAAAGAAAGGAAACGCATTAAGGCAGATGACGATTATGGTTGTGTGGCACAAGGGGCACGCCAGAGGGTGTAATTTGTTCTTAGAGTGTTGAGAGTATGTGATATCATACTCGTTTAACGGCGTCTTTTCGATCACTTCTGTTTCGTGACTTCATGAGGCTCATTCGGTAGCGTGTGCTCCCCACTGCCAGCTACCAATAGGCACTGGCGAGTCAGCCTAGCGTGACCGAGCTGCCCGTTCCAGGAGACACATGAGCTCGATTTGAGACAATGTGTCATTATCTAGGGCCGCGCAAGCCGGCTACAGTAGACTTTCAATAAACCGTTTCATTTCTTCCGGCCATTGTTCGCGGAGGGGGGGCTTGGTGCGGCTCCTTGTTTATTGTGGGTGTCCACAGCCTGAGCCAAAACCGCTGCGAGGAGACTACTACAGACGCCGCGCTCTATTTGCGACACTGTTGAGCGGCTGCGTTACAAGCTCTTATCTGCCTTATCTTCAAGCTCGGCGTCGAGCCATTGCTTCGGCAATGCCCACGTCATTTCGAGGGTCTCCGAGCCGCACAGAACGGCCAGAAGCGGTGAGACGAATGATAGTACGCGCATGCGCGAAAAGCGCTCTCGAGAAGCGCTAGCTGCGAGCCTCGTTTGTTACGCTGTTCACTTCAAAAGGACATCCCGCCAGGGTTATCTGCGCGGTTGCGAAAAAAACCGGTGTGAAGGAGGAAACGTGCGCGGCTAACATGCGTCGTCTGCCGTGCACTTTCGTTATGAAAGACAAAGGCTTTCCTTGGCGAGTTAGTCCCTCTTTTCCGTATCGGGTAGTGCCTGGCATCATTCGTGGGTCAGTCTCGAAGACAGCGCCATCTAAAAATGTGGGCCGATATGTGTGCGACACTGTAAAATAATATCCATTGTTAAAGTTAAGAACAGTGTGAATCGGTGTGTAACTCAACCCCCTATACCCAAAAAGGGTCTAAATTATTTTTAAACGTACTGGGTATGAGATCCTGGGGCCCACTGGTCACCATCATGTTCCGGGTATACATAAAAGTGTGTATATGTATATGTACGTATATGTAGGACGGATAACCGGTGGACTATTGGAATTAGAGAATGGGTGCCAAGAGAAGGAAATCGCAGTCGAGGACGGCATAAAATTAGGTGGAGTGATGAAATTAGGAAATTCGCAAGCTCAAGTTGAAATCGGTTGGCGCAGGAAAGGGGTGATTAGATATGGCAGGGAGAAGCTTTCGTCCTGCAATGAACATAATATAGGCTGACGGTAATGATGATATGTATATATATTCACAAAAATAAAGCTGTGCGACTGACAGATTTAAACAGGGCACATCTCCCACAGAAACACAATACTGTAATCAATACGCCACAGACGTTGTCCCCCCCCCCCCCCCCACTCCGGTGGTCCTGACAATCAGATCATAGTTTTGTTATGTAAGATCCTGGAATGTACTGACAATGAATTAACGCGCTCTCATACGTCGAAACAAGGGCCGATCCAGAAGCCGGTTCAGTCGAAAACTCAAGCAGGCAGGCACTCCTACTCCCCTCACACGAGGGATGACGCGACAGCATGTCGTGCGCCGCAACTCCGCCCCCTTGTCACCCCTAACGTGCCCAAAAAGACCAGAGTGCTTTACGTTCGGGAACGAAAGCGTTGGGATATGCAAACTACCCGCGGCGTGCAAAAGAACCCAAAGCGAGCACAAAAGAGCGCGAAGGACCCACAACGGAGTTTGCGTCCCCCAATGCTCGGGTACATCCTCTAACATAATCTCTCTACTTTCTTTCATAGATTTCAGTAGGTGGTTAAATAATCTTCCAACTGTTTCTTTGGTATTACAGGAACCGCATATGCGCCATGGAATCCACATAGAAAAAAACACATAACACAGGGAAGTTCTCAGCATAAGCGAGGTCTGTGAACGCAGGCGACTCACGGATAATATAGGCAGTGTTTGTTCCCTCCCTGAGTGAACGCACGACCACGACTGCATGGTAACGGTGGTATGACAACTGATGCGCGATGCCGAATTCTGATGACGACATAGTGACTACCGTGGGATCGCAACGGCGGCATAATCACGATTTAATGACGACAGCATGATTATGCTAGAATGACGTAGTAGGACTGACGTCGATGGAACGACGAAGGTGGTATGAAAACAACGGCATAACGAAAATGGGATGACGTCACTCGAGTGATGATAGTAAAACGACGGCGAGATGACTACGGAACGACGACAACGGTATCACGACGACGGCTTGGCGACGACGTACGGCAACTTGTCAAACACTAATCCCATGATGTGTGCCCATTTCGCACGTTGCTCTTCAAAGTGATATGTGATACACACACGCTTCAATGCAGTTTACAAAGCTTTTGTTTTATTTATGACTTTGAAATTACTGCTATAACTGCTTCGTGGTCGCTATGATATACACGGATGCTTTTCCTTCTTCAGAAATGTTTGTAACCAAAGTTAAGTCGATGCATGATCCGTGTACGGTAGTTGGTTGAATCGGATCGTTGAAGTAAGTGAGACCAGACTCTCCGACAAAGTGGATGAACCACTGCGTTTGTTACCGGTATTGAGACGTCTACGTTAAGATCTCCGACAACGGCCTCGGGCAAGGCAGTGGCTGCTACATACGTTGATCAACGTAGATGTGCGCGCGCCTCGTCATCAATCATGCGGTTTCAGGGCTTTTTTAGAGCGCAACTCTTAAAGGTGCGTTCCTGCGGCGAGCGTCGGCGTTGGCGGCGTAACCGGGCGAACGAGCACAACAGCGAAGCATGAAAGACAATAGCGTAGCGCCGCCTGGTGTTGCGCACCGTGGTGCAACGCACGAAGTGCTCTGCGAGGGTCGCTACGAGATGGCGCCAGAGTATACCGCGCGTCGTCTGTTCACTTCTTGTATCTTTCTTCGGTAGCTGCTTCCCATCGGCTAACAAATGCTAAACGCTATCCCTCGACGCCCGACGCGCCTGCATGTACCAGAAGTTTCTCGAGCGTTATCGATAGTTCTATCCGTTGGCTGTTGTCACCAAAGCTTTTTTGTAATATGCATGCACGGCGCGAATGACGTAGTACTTTCTTGAAGCCACACGGGCACCAGCGATTAATCTGGAACGTTCGACGAGTCAAGTATAAAAGCCAACGCGCTTGACCCGCACACCGCATTTCCGACGATCGCCGATTCTGCTAGCCGCTGTGATTGAGTGTTGTTTCGCAACTCTTCGCTCCGTTTGCAATGTGTTGCGCGAGACAGATTGTCCGCGCCAGCCGATAAGTTGCGAAACTAAAACACGCACAGAGCTGCTCTCAAATTAAGCGTTAGGGAGTACCGTTATCATCGGTGAACTTTTTTTTATTTGTGCACTTCGTATTGAAACGAAAGCTCTGCTCTATGTTCGCGTCACGCCTCTGCCTTACGGGGTAACGGGCCATTGCTCCTGGCCCTGCACTCGCGCTGGGAATGGGCCACTGGGTTTTCTGTAGACGAGACGGACGCCAACAAATCCCGAGATCCTAGCCATAGACGGCTTCGTTTTAAATAAAGTCGAACTGCGCAGGGTTCGTGCGTAAAGGCCGCGTTGTTGGATATTTCGAGCACAGATGCGGCGCGGTAGTTCAGAGCCGTTGTACGCTTCTGGCTGTTTCTTCCGACTTTTCACGATTGTTTTCCTGGTTTGTTCATGGAGCCAATGTGCCACGTGTTATTTCTGCGTACAAAAATAGCTGGGATTAGCGCTTGTCTGGGTTCCCTGGCCCCTGTATCAATTTCGCGCTTCAACTCTGCTCACGGATTGCCATCCAACCCTCTCTTAAGCCTCACGTATGAAATATACATTCTTTGTAGAGACCACGAGTAGCACTCACCTTGAAAAGCAAGCAGCATGCAGAAATAGGCTGTTGTCACACTGAGCGAGCACTTCGTTAATGACTACAATTACAACGAAATGAAAATATGGCAGGAAACGAAACTGACTACGGCAATTGAAAGCAAATATAAATGGCAGAGACGCAAACAAACCACAGAAAGATGAGCTCTCGTCTGTTTGTTCGTTTTTTTTTTTCTTTGCATATGCGTGCATGTCTTTCCGCCAGTTTTGTGACCAAGGGACACCGCTGGCGTCAATTTAAAAGAAAGGTTTCAGAAACAAGAACACCTCTAGGAGCAATTAAAATACAATATGGCAAAATTGCGCTGATGTAGTTACCACCGTTTACCGACATTTTACTAAAGATTCAGGGCTTCAGGCCGCAACTTGGCCACATTGCCAACAAAAAGAAAGGTGCACTCTTTGGCGCACCACAACAAACACGCAATAGGAAACTGTGCATGCTTCCGCTACTCCCTACCTAGAAAGATCAAAACTTTACTCATGAAACAGCCATCAGCCTGGTACCCGGTAGGCTGCAAGCACAAAGAAATACACATAGAAGCAAACAATACTTGGTATGATGTAACCCCGACATGAGCGCTGAATCGATAACATGACGAAGCCAACGGCAGCCTTCAATGAGAACGCAGCAACACAAACATAATGTAAATTGTACGCTCCACATAATTACTACACGCAATTCACAAAATTGAACATCTAGTTTAGGATACAGCTATGCTCTGACCCGCGACTGCAAGAATTAAAGACTGTTTGTTGTTGAGAACTTCAGACAGCACAGGTTTACAAGATGAAGAACTCAACTGAAGTGACCAATAGTGGTCGAACAACCGATGCCTCCGACTGGAGTCAACGTTACGACAAGGGAGCCTGCGTTCGTGAGTTGTAGCTCTGACGAAGAGAATTAAGCACCATAGAATGTGGCATCCCTTGCTCAACCACTATTGAGAAGGTACGACAGCTGTCGCTCCCTGTAACAGAGACTGACAGAAGAGCAAGCTGGTTTGCTGGATCGTACGAAAAGATTGCATTTCCCTGGGCAAAAAAATCTTATGACATTGTCAAGGAGCCGCCGAAGGTTACGTTGGACTATATGGGCCGGGCGAATATTAGAAGTTTTTAATAGGAATCGAAAACTACACACTTAGTATTCGTATTCGAAAAGGAAATGTTTAGTATTCAGATTCGAGAATTCTAAAATAGTCATTCATTTCGTAACAACGAACTGTTAAAGACTGCTAAACAAAGTATCACAAATTATCTGAAGTGTGGCAGCAAGTTTTTCGAAGAGGTGCAGAAACAAAATGGGTAATTTAAAGCTTTGTTTTCGGTTTCGCGACGGAAGCCTACATAACAAACTGCAATTCTTGCTTGTAGTCTGTCATTCAGTGTTTTCGACTGTATAGCCATGTAGTAGTTTTATGTTTTACGTTACAGCCGGTGATGTTTTCCTTGTAACGGAAACACCTGAATGTGTCTACGGCACACAAATCCTTTGGCAGCTTTTTCTTTTTTTCCACAGCTTGTGATCTGTTTTTCTTCAAACATTTAGTTCGCGTTTTCAGAAAGTGGTGACAGAACAGCTATACATTTCAGAGCTTCTTTACAACCAGTCACTCAACTTGTTTAGAGGACAAACCCGCCGCGTTAGTTTAGCAGGGATGGTGTTCCGCTGCTAAGCACGAGGTAGCGGGTTCAAATCCCGGCCGCATTTCGATGGGAGCGAAATGCAAAAACGCCCGTGTCCCTTGCATTGGGGGCACGTCAAAGATTCCCTGGTGGTCAAAATCAATCTGGAGTGCCCCAAAACAGCATGCACCGTAGTCAAATCGCGGTTTTAGGACGTTAAACGCCACAATTCATTGTTTAGAGACTGTTTGTGCAATCCTTTCATTACAATTAGTGACCTTCTGTTGAAAACTGATCCTTTGTCACAGATATTCAGTGGCCTTCTTCCACTAGCCAGTACAAGCATGGTACCTAATTAAGCCGAAATAAATATAACTGCTGTAAGTACACACATCTCGGTATCACTGTTCAATATTTACTATTCGATTCGTATTCGGAGAAGTTTACATTCGCCCGTCTCTCACTACAATTATTCAAAAACAAGCGCAATTGTCGAACAATGCAGGCTGCTCTTGCAGCCACATCGCGTTCATGTGCTAAATAAGAGAGTCACCAAAAAAATGCGCAGCTTTCGCGTCCTTGAGCAAGCCCATGCCCTCCCTCCCTCCCCCCCCCCCAAAAAAAATAAACACGAATAAAAAGTACTGTGGGGTTGGATGGGGGTGTTTACAAAGGCTCAGTAAACACCCGCACACGTTTCATAGCTTCAATCCGGAATGTTTGCCCGCACAAAGGCCTACTTTTACGTTTATTCTTCGAAATTGCGCTTCGGCACTGTACGTTACCCTTGTACAACACATCGAAGGCAAAATTTACACGAACGGGGTTACAACTCTTGACAACGCACCTGATTGTTTATATTGTTGTCATGGGTTACATGCAATGATAATGCGCGGTGGGCTGCGCAGGTGCACGAAAGTAGAACGAATCCCGGCATTGCCATAACAATATGACCACATGCACACAGGGGAAACCGCGTTCCCGGTCTCTTAGCACAACAGTGGTAGCGCTAACGGTATTCCGTAACGTCGACTCACCTCACTGAGCACAGTAGCTCGCCCGTGAAGCTTCCGTTTCCAGGATATTACTTTCTCGCGCAGATGCGCTGTTCGTCTGTCGGCCCGGGGGGCGTAGGTAGCATCAATCGGAGCCTCTTCAGCGACCCGTGAAAGCTGCTCGCTCACGATGCATTCATAGGAAGGGCATAACAAATCAGGTTAACAATCACTCGGAAACCAACGGTGACAGATAATGTCAGCACTTCTCCAGACGACGGGACCCGAGAAGCCGGTAGAAAAACTCACGATCACGCCACAAACAGACGTCGGCGCGCCCTCCGCGAGTAGTCATGTTCGGACGGCGTAGCGCACCTATTGTTCGCAGAAACGCTAATCTGCCATGGGCGGTGGTGGCGCACCACGGCTGCAGAGGGGAAACGAAGCGGGGCTTCCTCGGTCGGCTAACAGACGACACACCGCAGTGATGGCGACATTGGGCGTCCGTGCGACGTTTATAGCAGACGACAAAACGCTTCCAGCAGTTGTTTTCCTCACAGCATGGCCGCACACCCGTCAACGTAGATGACACTGCACCAGACTAGGAAAGTTGGGCAGTCTTCGTTCATGTCCCGCACGATACATCGGCCTTACAACACAGGAGCGATGCGGAGAGACCATGAGGGCGGGCGGTTGGGGCAAACAAGCAAAGCGGCGAACTGCGAGAGGGGGCCGAGGGGAGGAGGAAGCGGCGCAGACCCAAACACGCACCAGTCGTTATCACGTGACAAGAAAGAGGGACAGAAACGGAGGAGAGAAAGAGGACGTCGGCGCATCACACGAAAAGTGAGGGTATGGAAAGGCCGAGGAAAGGGCTTAGTCACGTGACAAGAAACCCGCTCTTTTTTATGGGACAATGGCGCCAGCCCGTCCCGCGGATTTAGGGTGGAGGCTTCGAGAGGCATGAAGTTTTGAATTATTTATTTTTTTTGTCAGGGAGCGCTGCGGCAGCCCTTCTGTACAGTCATTGCTCTCTCCGCGAACATCAGCAGCCGCTGGCTGAAGGACATTGGCAGGAAGCAGCTGCGCGAACAGTTCTGAAAGTGCCGAAGCGACTCGGCCTTCATTATTATTCGATTTTGCTCTTGTTTTAGTTTCCAAATGAAACCAGCATTTCATATCAGATGCGGCCCGTTGCGTTTTCACAACCTTACGAAAAAGAAAGCAATAATAAAAGGGCTAGTACAGAGCTCGTGCAGAGGTACAAGTGTTCAAGAAATTTATGTATGATGATATTGGAAATGTTGGCAATTTTAGTATCTGTTTTCTACGTTTTATTGTCAAATTATTAGATAGAAGGTACAATGTTTCAAGAAATGTCATCCCACACAACAAGGATACTGTACACACAGCATCAAATGAAAAAAAAAGTATTTTCGTTGGCTTCTTTTATTTCGTTTATTTCACCCTTTTGCGGTCTCCATAACTTTCTTCATCACATCATGCAACTGAATCCGAATGGCTAATTTGTTACTTGAAAGTCATAACTCCTCAATCATGATCAGAGAACCATAGGCAAAACAGAGGAAGAGGGAAAAAAGCTTTATTTTGACAAGACATTAGGGATCTCTCAGGCCTCCCTGGCTCCCGCACAACCCCACTGCACTCAAGCGTTCATGTTCAACATATCCCTTACGCTGGCAGCCCGACTTTGCCGGGTCCGTGGAGCGCGGTGACATCTCCCAGTCTTCACAGGTCAGAACGCAATGACTATCAATAGGCATTCGGGGCACTTGCGCAAGTGACGTTCTCATGTACGTCTTTTTGAAGCACCTCAGCAATGGCCTTAGGTGGAATATCGTTGCCCCTGCGCACAGGGACGTCCGTGATAAATACGAAGATAACGAGATAAGGGCTAAATTTTTTTGTTTCTCTATGAGCGCTGGAGCCCACCGCCCGGCGACACTTGGACAAAATCCGCTTTGCCGACCTCGATACGCCCCGATATGAGGGCGAGGGCTTGGACAAGGAAAGGCGTTAGGGGGGAGAACAAATTTCTGTTATCTGTGAGCCCTTTGGCGTTTACCCAGGACGTTCCTCCTCTCCACACACTCCGCCTCGACTCGAGAGAACAGGCGCACCTGCGCCCTTCGGCGCAAGTGGTCACTGCGTTTCATTGATATTCTACGGCAATTCTTGGGACGCGTAGCATCCGATTCAGCCTAGGGGTGACGCTGTACTCAACTCTGTTATTGTTTAACTTAGGCAAGATGTTAGGCAGTGTAATAGCAAGAGCTTGGTGGCGCAACCCACACCCCGTTCCAAAGGGGACGTTCATAACATCCATCCATCCACAGAGTCGAGGAAAGACAGCGGAATTTCGGGCTTGTTCGTCCGGGATCACCATATTGCATAGCGCAGAGGAAGGAATCTTAAAGAGAAGGACAAGACATGCGAAGCGCTCCCGTGTGTCACGTTCTCCTTTTTTTGTGTGGTTCTTTCCTTGTGCGCTATGCAAATCGAAGGAGGAAAGAGCTTGGACCTCCGCATCGTTGGAGAATACGTGAATCGGACACGGCCTCACATTCTCAGAGTTTGTCGATGGAGATAAGCCTTGCCACCAACGGCATGTCCCGATCAAAAGCTTTTCAAGTTGCGCTAGGAGACATGTCGGCCTTGTAAATTGCAACGTCAAATGCGCATGCAATGCCGTGACTTCGCGACCTGACATTTAAATGGATTCCTGCGAACCTCACGTGGGCCTTCTTACACATTCGTTTTTTCGCAGATTAAGCGTTTAAATGACATGTATTCGGAGGATGATACATGGTGTTTAGTGGTTCAAGGGCTATCGATGGTGCCAAAGACGCCAGGACAATATTTCATAAGCTGCAAGATGGTCAAATCAAACACTGCGTAGATGTATATGGGCCTAAAATTACCGGTAGCAAGAATGCCTACAAAACGTGTGTTATTCCAGTAAGCAAAAATCGCTCAAACCAACTGGGTATTTCTAATTGTGTTCTGGGACGCCCGTAGTAAAAATTTAACAGGTCCAATTGGACCAATTGATTTTTCGAACACAATTGGACCCAATTAGTCTATGAATTAGACTCGATGGGGCCAGCATGAAAAATAAAGCAAAGGAAAAAAGACTTTGGGCACTTGCCCTGTCATGGCACCTGTGCACTAGAAAATCCTTTCGAGAAGCATACCCATGCATGAACATAATATGGTGGTTTTCTTCATTGACATAACCAACACACACCACTTCCCTATATATGAGAGATAGATGTCAGGTGCTCTATATGTAAGTAATCTTTCGCTGACCAAGTGTTGCCAGTGGTTCATGGGAAATTAGTAGAATTTCAAGAGACATTTAAAACTTGACAGAAAGCTACATTCTTCTCTCCATTGATCACACCAAAGTGCAACGATCTTTTACTTGAAAACCAACAATATCATTCCGCTATTACTATTATTATCAATTATTTGGTTGTTTCACGAGATTTTCATCTAGTGACTTCCGGGTGGGCCCATTTGGAACCAATTGGCATACCAAGCTCCAGTGATATCCAACTGTAACCAATGGAGCTTCTCATGATGTCCCAATTGGAATTTGAGACTCCTATGATGTCCAATTGGAACCACTTGGGTCCTATTCAAAAATCCAACCGGACTCAACGGTTCTGTTATTTTTGATTGGAAATAAATGTGAGTGTGCAGGCGATGAGGCGTTACATGTTAGACGTTGACATTGCGTAGCGAGCCAAAGGAAACCAGCACCTCTTTCTCCCTGCTTCTCTTGCGTGGCACGGGAGAACGTTGGGAACCGTAAGGATATTGATCAGATATTTGATTAATCAAACCCGAGTTGGTACCGGAGCGTACGAAGTGCACACAGGTTCCTCGCAAAACAAACATGATGAAACGAAAATAAAGCAATAGTACCAAAAAAAAAGAAGAGAAACCGATGCTTCTGATCAGCTGATGATAATGATGATGATCGAGAAATCGGAGGGCTAACCATTCAACCTCCTTAGGTCACCCGCGAACTCCGTTGATGTGAGACTCCCGGATCGAGATTTACGGTGATGGAGTTGCGGCCACGGCACCTTGTGAGCTTTCAACGGGCGCCGCGCTGGACAGAAACGGCGCTGCTGCGCTTACTTCCGCGTGCTACTGCTCACATACACATCGCCGTTAAATGTAGTGTTTTTTTTAACGCAGTGCGTATTCCAATAGAATCACAGCGAGAGAATTTGCTGTATGTTACCGCAAGACTTGTTGCCCAAGCATAGGGAAGTTGAAAGCGATGCTGGCCACACTGCGCTCTTGCTTTCGCGCGTGGGTAGCGTGAGTCACGTGGTTCGACTGGTGCCCTTCGAGTTGTGATTCTATGCAGTGTAACAGGCACGTACCCAGGATTTTTTTTCGGGGGGGGGGGCCCACCACCTCCATCATCATCATCATCATCATCATCATCATCATCATCATCATCATCCTGTTTTATGTTCACTGCAGGACGAAGGCTTCTCCCAGCGATCTCTAACTGCCCCTGTCCTGCGCCAACCGATTCCAACTAGCGCCCGCGAATTTCCTAATTTCATTGCTCCACCTAGTGTTTTGTCGTCCTCGATTGCGTTTCCCTTCTTTT
Organism: Dermacentor albipictus; assembly: GCF_038994185.2. Taxonomy (NCBI): domain Eukaryota; kingdom Metazoa; phylum Arthropoda; class Arachnida; order Ixodida; family Ixodidae; genus Dermacentor; species Dermacentor albipictus. The sequence continues at coordinate 20,760 of NW_027225796.1, read as the reverse complement.
GGTACCCATTCTGTAACCTTAATGGTGCAACGGTTATCTAACCGGCGCATTACATGACCTGCCCAGCTACATTTTTTCCTCTTGATGTCAATTAGAATATCGTCTATGCCCGTTCGCTCTCTGATCCAAACCACTCTCTTTCTTAATTTTATGCCTAGCAATCTTCGTTCGATCGCTCTTTGCGTGGTCCTTAACTTGGTCTCAAGTCTCTGCCCCATATGCACTGGCAAAAGGCACTGGAAATGCACAGTGCAATATGTCCAGTGCATTGGCACTGGACATATTGCACTGGCAAAATGCACTGATTGCACACCTTAGTTTTCAATAATAATGTTAAGCTTCCAGTCAGGAGCTGGCAATGTCTGCCGTATGCGATCCAACCTAATTTTATTCTGTGAATTTCCTTCTCATGATTAGGGTTCCCTCTGATTAATTGACCTAGGTAAACGTACTCCTTCACAGTCTCTAGTGGCCGACTGGCCATCCTGATCTCTTGTTCCTTTTCGCGGCTATTTATCATTATCTTCATCTTCTGCATAATAATATTCAACCCCACTCTTACACTCTCTCTGTTAAGGTCTCCAATCATTTGTTGTAACTCGTCTGCATTGTTGTTCAATAGAACAATGTCATCGGCAAACCGAAGGTTGCTGAGATATTTGCCGTCGATCTTTACTCCTAAGCCTTCCCAGTTTAATAGCTTGAATTCTTCTAAGCACGCAAAAAATGGCTTTGGAGAAATTGTGTCTCACTGTCTGACTCCTTTCTCTATAGGTATATCCCTGCTTTTCTTGTGTAGAATTAGGGTAGCTGTAGAACCTCTGTAGATATTCTAACGCGAAAGACGAGTCAGTAAGACGAGAAACTATTTACAGACTATATTTACAACAACGGTTGCAGCGCTGACCGGTTAGATTCACAGCGCGAGCCCAGTTCGTTCTTCCTCCTCTTTTCTGGAGTGATGGCGCCTACGCGCCTCGTTCAAACAAACAAATACCTCACGCATGTAGCAATATTTTCCAAGCTTTTTATGTAAGCGTTCTGTACTCCTTGATTACGCAGTGCCTCTACGATTGCTGGTATCTCTACTGAATCAAATGCCTTTTCGTAATCTATATAAGCCACATAGAGAGGCTTATTGTACTCTGCAGATTTCGCGATAACCTGATTGATGACATGGATGCGATCCATTGTAAAGTATCTCTTCCTGAAGCCAGCCTGTTCCCTTGGTTGACAAAATCCAGTGTTAACCCTATTCAATTGAAGATTATTTTGGTAAATATTTTATATAATACTGGGAGCAAGCTAATGGTCCCATAATTGTTCAATTCTTTAACGTCTCCCTTTTTTGTGGATTACTATAATGTGTGCATTCTTCCAGTTTTCTGGGACCCTTGCAGTCGATAGACACTTTGTATAAAGAGCCGCCAGTTTTCCAAGCATTATGTCTCCTCCATCTTTGATTAAATCGACTGTTATTCCACCTTATCCTCCCGCTCTTCATCGTTTCATGTCTTGCAGGGCCCTTCTGACCTCATCGCTAGTTATAGGACAGTTTCTGTATCCTGTTCATTGCTGTTTCTAAGTGAACTATCGTGACTTCTCTGGGTACTGTATACAGGTCAGCTTAGAATTTTTCCGCTGCTTTTACTATATCTTCGAGATTGCTGATGATATCCTTCTTATCTTTTAGTGCATACATCATGGTTTGTCCTATGCCAGGTTTTTTTTTTTTACTGATTTTAGGCTGCGTTCATTTTTTACGGCTTCTTCAGTCTTTCTCATGTTATAGTTTCGAATATAAGTTATTTTCGCCTTGTTGATCAGTTTTGACAGTTCCGCGAATTGCGTAACGCTGTGCGGCCGCCAGTCCCGTACAACCGCGTAGAGCGCAGGACTCTGCGATTCTAGACGTACTGCGCTCACTGCGAAAGGTTAGAAAAACGCCCACATAAGCACAGCAGAGAAGTGGCTAGGTGAGGTGGTTCGACCGATAACTGTAGAAGCGTCATTCAAAACAAGTAATTGTTCTCCACTTCCGGCGGCGTTTTCTCTACTACTTTTTTAAATAAAAAGACGTTGATCCATAAATATTCTCATAAACAGCGGTTAACTTTTTTATTATTCGCTTTTGCTTGCAGTTTGGTTGTTGCCTTGGCTCTCTCCCTTAGTAGATCGCTTAATTTCTCAACTCCCTTCGATTTTTGTTTCCAGTTGCCAATATTGCACGAAAACTGCTATACAGTTAGGGAAAAACAGACGAGGTAACGGGCGACAGTCATCTTGTTTATGTGTTTAAGGGTTATTGCAGGGTTCCATGATGGACGCTCTTTCACATTATTTTATTTCCCACCTTAGCTAACCCATATAACGTGTATATGGTTCCGGGCATCTGCCAGCGTCGCGGCGAGCCGTAACTCAAGGAAACAAAGAAGCAAAGGGATAAGTTGAACGCAATTGGCAGTTTCTCCGGCCGCAACTCGTTCCATGAGAGTACAGACCAGCTGAGTAACAGCCGCATCCCTCTCCTGGTCCCAGAATCAGCCTAAACAAAGAAGGTTGAACTAACAAAAGCAACAGCTATGCGCGTGACGGTTGAACAGATGGTGACAACTGAACGCATCTCGAGTTAATCGCATGGGTGCGGAATCTACGAGAAAACTGTCCTTCACATTACAAGAGATGCCGATAACTACCGCCATCTAAAAGGAGTGAAAGGGGCAGCATAATGCTGATCGATGAACAGCTGCGAAGTCTCAACATTGATCTGGCGGCGCTTTAGGAATGTGTGAGGAGTGGTGGCGTGGGTGGGGAGGGGGGGGGGGGGGGGTACGCCACTTGATGTCGGGGGGGGGGGGGGCCCGGGCCCCCCCCCCCCCTGGGTACGTGCCTGCAGTGTAATCGTGTGCGTGCACGCGGTGAGTTCAACTGATTCCAGATGAGTGACGAAGCGGATAAACAAACAAAATGGCGGAACAACATTTCCCGATCCGGCACGGCGAAGTAGTGGTGTAGACTGTACTGGTGCTATGTCCTTAAAAACGAATTAAAAACTCCCGTTACGTGGCGTGTAAACCAAGGCAAAAAATAATAATAATGCTAGAACTTGTAAGTGAGCCAGTTACTGCGATATTATAAGCGTGCTTTTCTTCGCAGCTTAAGCTTTCTCGGAACGAGAGTACTTCATCCAGCCGTAAAGGTCACTGCCAAACTACCTTCGCCAAAATCTAAATTCAACTTCCTTGGTGCAAGGGAGACCACGTGACATGGAGCACAGCTGCCTTGGCGCAAAGTGAAGGAGTTAAATGGAGTTAGCGGGCGCACGTGTTAACAGGGGTTACTGCTCCCGCTTATGCAAGGAGCCATATACAAGGTGTCCCAACTAACTTTAGCAAGAGTTTAAAAACATGCGATTGCCACGTGGCTAGACAGAACCAAGGTAATGTTGCTTGCCGTCGCTTAGAGATACTCATTTATTTCATTCTCAAATATTCTAAATGCACTGACTGGAAAAGTGATAATTCCCGACCGGAGTAAGCGTGTTCCTTTCAAAAGCTGCACCAAACCCAGGTGAACCAATCAACTTTCCCAGGAAAGGAATCAAGGCAATTATTGGACCTTAATGTCAACAACAGTCTTAGGGAAAATATATTGCCCATGTACTCAGACTGAATAGGGGAGGCCGAGAAGTCTTTACCAAAGTAATCTCGATGGCTTGTCTAGCTATCTCCTTCAATTAACGTGCCCGCAGGCGAAATTAAGTAGAAACATATATTCGAATCGAATGGTATTTGCTATTGAGATCGTATTCGACTTCAGAATTGTGAATAGCTTCAGAATAGCCAGTTCCGTTTGAATGTAACGCATACCGCACTTTTGAAGTCTCGATGGTGAGGGGCCGATGCAATGAGCATTCCGAATGATTGTGCTGCTGGAGATTCGTGGCTGTTCCACAGAGGCGAATCATGCAGTTCATGAGAGAATTAACGCACGGGTGCTAATCGGTTCGGCTGAACAAGTTCCAAGCTGTCATTCAACATGAACGCCCCGTTTTGGGGCAGCCTGTAGATCTGCTAACTTGATTCAGGAAAGGAAAATATTTCTTTGACAGTCTCACCTTATCTGCAACCCATTAAAACTGGGTGCCAAATGTGGCACCACACTTCTTCAATGAACATAGCAGATCTACAAATATCTCTACGTGCATGTGAGACATTTCCATTCCTTTAATTGCTTCATTAATTGTCCTTGTGATAATGAACCGGATAACTAAAAGCAGTCATTTATAATACAGAAGCTGCTTAGTTAGCGTACGTACTGATGGGAACGACATTACATTTAGGTATGAAATGTAAGATAAGCGTAACTTGTTTTTCTCTGAAATCAGACTGGAGAATAATTTCTTTCTTTTACACCCCTGGAAAAAAGTCGGAAAACACAGCTATCTTTTCTTTCTTAAGTTGAACAAATTCTGGCGTTTCACGTCTGGCGATATGATTATGAAGCGCCCTGTTCAGTTCTCGTCACCTGGGGTTCTTAAACGTGCACTTAAACAGAAGTACACGAGTGTTTTTCCATTTCGTTCCCATCGAATTCCGCGACCTGATTTGAACCCGTGAGCTCGTGTTTTGCAGTGCAGCGCCATATCCACTATCTAGCCAGTATTTAGGATACCGCGCCGCTTTTTTCCATTCTTTTAAGCATGGACTGCACAAAAAACTTCACACGGATTGCGAGCCAAAGATAAGCATTATAAGGGATGCCTAAAACTGTTTTCGGCGCCCGAGGTCCGACCGTAATAAACCCACCCGTAACCATTACTCCGCATTCCGTTACTCGAGCAAGACGGAAACATGAATGGAATATTATACTGTAGCTCTTTTTTTTTCGACAAGAATACTTTCCGTGAATCTGAGTACAGGGCGCCGCATGTAGCAGTTATGTTTTAGTCGTTTGAAGCGGCAAGCAGGAAGTTGACATATGTTTTGTCGTCTGCGTTTCGCAAGACCTACTGATGGAAAATTATCTGTACAAACACAGACAGGAGAGATGCATACTGCTTGAAAAACAAGAAATGTATTTGTTCTCCAAAGGGAACCGTACACACGAACATAGTAGATTGAAAGCCGGAATGCAAGCGCAATCACCAAGCGGCATTAAAAGAAATGAAATAAAGAAAAGAAAGAAAGGAGTTTATTCCGAAGGCATAAATACATGTCATATGCAATTATAAACGCTGTTTGAGTCGTCTGAACGCATATACCAGCGCGCGTAGTAGTACGCATGACCTTTCCGACAAGTATTGCCAGCAGTTTCCAACGGCGCGACTTTAATGCGACCCGATGCACTTCGATCGCAGCGCCGCCACAGTATTTTTCGTCATTGCGCGTCTCACTGCAAAGCATGCGCCACCCAACAGCTCGTCCCACTCAACCTTATTCTCGTACATTCTAGCTTTCCTTTTACCTCGGGTCGAGAGTGAAGTCAAACTATGGACAGTGTTTGATAAGGGGAGCGCGTTCAGCGTGGGTTCTCCGCTCAGACTTTTTGTTCAAAAGTTGGTGGCGCTCCCGTCGACTTCGCCAAGCGAGCGGCCCCGCGCGTCGGCTGGACGCTTGTCGCGTCGCGCACCCAGAGCAGCTGCATTGAGCTTTGACGGCCGTTTCACTTTGTTGACACTCCGTGGCAGACATACAGTTTTATTCTCCACTAATCTATAGTAGATACAATGGAGGAAGAGCGATGCAAACCACGTAACAACGGCGGTGCGTCGAGTCGACGACAGCTACTCAGCCCGTGAGCTCTTCTCAGTCAGTGGGCGTTGACGAAACCGCTTCGTCGGTGTTTGATTCGTCGCTGGCGCCGCATGACTCATCGCTGGCGTCGCCAGTGCGTCTGTATCACCCTTGGCGCTTGCCAACAACGATACTACATGCTTGCCAAGGCGTCCGCTGGATCAAATCGAACCGTCGTTGACAAATTCGGGATGGTGGCGACATCTAGTGTCTGTAACCGTAACCGTAAATGCCAGGGTTTTGGACAAGCCTACTGGGTGGCGCAAAATGCAGGCCATATGCCAATTCGCGTAGTACTCGAAGGAAGTAGCGAGAAAACTGAGTATTTCCTTAATTGTCTGTTCCTAGCGTTGCAAGGATTGATAAACCATTAGAATGCGCATTATGTATCTGCTCACACAGGTAAGGTCTAACCAAGCCCTGCTTATGCACAGATACTGCTAGCGACGTCCAATCACTGCTATGAACTCGCGCCGATCGTCTACTGCCATTTCGTTTTTAATCAAGTAGATATCCGTTTTAAAACGATCATTCTACCGCATTAAGTGTACACGGAATATTTCTTTTTAATGTTTGTGATGAGCAATGTTCTCAATCTATAACCAAGCTAAACGAATAAAACAAATTTTATCACTGCTATGACGAAAGTGTACGAAGACATGCAATTGTTTTCATCTGTAGGATTTACTGGGGCACCTCATCCAGTAGATTACAATGTTCAACGAAGCAACATACTACACAGCTTTCCGCAAAAGCTCTTGCATGGGAGCACAGCCTGTAAAAGCGCTGCGTCGCAATCCAATTCTTTAAGCAGACGCTCATCAGCAGTCACCTTTAGCCAACTCACATCAATCGCTCCATATTATATTGTTTTATTTTCTTATATTTAAAATTTACTTTGCGTAATAACTTGTATACAGTGCTGTGCCTTTAAGATGAATTAATGTAAAAGAAAATAGAGTAATCCCGACAGGGAAAGAAGCCGGTGGCAAGCCAACTGGATCCGAATCCGGGTTTTTCTAGAACACGTCGTCGGATCTCGCGCCGTGCCTTCGCGCAAGTATCTGTGTCACTCCAGCCGGTGTTTACATCCTGTCATTCGTGTTATCAACCTGCGCCGTCTTTTGTCGGCGTTCGCTTACGCGAAGGGAGCCGATCCACACCGAATCCTGCGCGTCTAGGCCAACGGTAGGTTACGATCACCGCTGTCAACACCGCCAGTTTGCGTCGAAATTCGGGCTTCGCGAGTAATGGCTGCGGGTCAGCGCCCAGCGCGCTACACTCTAAGTGGCTTTTCGCCCGAGTACGACTGGAGGCCGACCGAGTTTGAAGATCCTGTCGACGTCGACCGGTACTGTGCGTTGTGTCTGGTGTTGCCGAGGGGAACGGCGCGGTTGGGTTGTTCTCATGTGCTTTGCGAGCCGTGCTACATGGCGTCGCTCGAAAATGGCCAGCGCTGTCCGATCGACGACGCAGCCTATGCCGAAGGCGAGGTCCACTGGCTCTCTACACGGCCGCAGGAACTGGAAAGCATGCGGGTCAAGTGCTGGAACGCGAAGCACGGCTGTCCTTTCGTGGGGACGCTGAGCGACCTCCCGGCCCACTACTGCCAGAAGTGTCGATTCCACACCATCTCCTGCGATCGCTGTCTCGTCGAAGTACCAAGGTCCAGCGTGCGCGACCACCGAATCACTTGCGCCAGCCACGACCACGGGCTGGAATCTCAAGAAGGCGGCGGAGCGACGGCGTCCGACGTTGTGAAGCCGGCCGGCGACTCGGAGAAACTTCGCGGACTCTCTCTCGCCGAGGTCGCCGACTTCCAGTATAGCCTCGAGACCAAACTCAACTCGCTCGTCGAGCACATCCACGGCAGGGAAGCCACCGGCGTCTCCAACTCCGAATTAGTCACCGCTGCAGTCAGTCTCCTGCGTTCCGTCGGTCTGCTATCCCTCTCGGCAACGTGGCGGCCGCAGGGACTGGCCGTCGTGGTCAGCAGGGTTCGCTACTTCACCAGACAGGTTCCGGAGTATGCGGAGGAGGTTTACAGCGCGCCGTCGAACGTCTGTGGCTACTCCTTGAGGCTCGGGGTCCGCTGCGAGCGCAAGCTGGTGTCCCCGACAAAATCCTCCAGTGACGAAGACAATAAGGAGGACCTTGTGCTGAGGTTCAAGGTCCAGCTCTGTCCAGCTGCCAACAACTCGGCGCTGCAATGGCCCTTTCGCAAGTCTCTGACATTCTCGGTTATTCACCCGCAAGATTCTACCAAGGAGGTCCGCTTCTTCCACAACACATCCATGATGGCAAGCGAGCCTTCTTTCCAGATGCCTCGTTGTGCGGAAAACCCTCCTTTCACTGTTGGTGGCCCACTACATGTTAGTGCACTAGCTGGATGCCAGTACTGGAGCTATGGTACCCTGCAACTGAGGCTCAGTATGTCTCTCTCATCTGGTGGACAACATGAAGAAAGCGATGACTGAGACAGGTTCCAGCTGCGAGAGGCTTGGTGGGCTATGTATGAGACGCCTGCTTTTTCCTTTGTATTTCAATTAGGCAGTGGATATTACATTTAGCAGTGTAAAACACAGCAAGTGATGACAGTGAAAGAAGAGATACTGGCATGACTAGACAGAGGCTACTCTTGCAAAGTGTGTTTATTTCCTATGACTTCTTTATTCATTTATTTTCTTGCTGTGATGAATCAATTCACTCTGGTACAAATCTTGGTAGTGTGGAATGTACCAACATGGGTAATCATTACGAATTTTTGTTCTCATGATATCCAGATGCAGGAACGTGATCTCAGTGTGGAAGTTTCCTTGTTACAAGTAGCTATAGTCATTCTTTTACCCAAAGAATCTCAGGGTGCCCCGAACAGCTTTTCTGCAGAACAAGTTGGTTAAATTTATCTTCTGTTATGGCTGCTGTTGCCACAATGAGCAGTGACCAGCATTAACTACTTATAAGTCACCATTCAGTTCATTGAATGATTGTGATTAGCATAAAAGTAAAGGTGCAGAGTTTAATTTCCACTAAAGGAAAAAAGTTTGCTTATTGTAGGTTGTCTGTGGTCTCATAGCTTAATTGTTCAAAAAACTTTATTTAAATGAAAAAGATGAAAAAGATCCTGTCTTACCACTTGCGTGTATGGAATTCGAAACCAGCACAGCTAGCAGAGTTGACCTTTAAGCCAGCATGTAGCGCTCACACTATAGGTTAAACCATTAACAGACACTCCATTGCATGGAAAATATTGTTTTGGACACCAAGACTATGTAAGTTGAGCTGAATATACGAAGCTAAAGCTAGTTCGTCCAATCTAGTTTGCAACTTGAACTTCTCAAAGCATCGACATAAACATTCCATTGCGAGGAGAAACCAGTTTTGTAGAGTGAGGCTGTGTCATTTTAAAGCCCATAAAAGTTGCTCTGCTCCAGTGTGCACTTTTTATGACTTAAGTAATTCGCGACGAATTCGTTATGTGGAGGCAATTTCCTACAGCAGTATGATGAATGCTGAATTAAAATTATAGAGTGAAGGCAATAAGAGTTTTCATACCATGTAGGGCCATTTAATCAGACATTTCATAGGCATTTAAGTTGTGAGGAAGCTGATCTTATGCTTCCATGACTATTACAGTGAAATTACAAAAGCGAAGAGCTGGAAGGAGCCGGGAAGGTTTTAGTACTTGAAGTGTGAAGCAATACATTGTTGCTTCAAGGATTCTTTTTTTTGTACAGCACAGCCATGACACTACTTTTCTTTCAGTCTTAGCCGCAACATTTCCATGGCTCGGGCCATAAATAGACATTCCATTGTATGGAGAATGCCATGTTGTGCAGCAACACTGTGATAACCAAACCATTACAAAATTATTGAGTCGATGCTAAAGGTTGTTTTAAGACCAGCCTATGACATTCCCTTTTTTTTTAATTGGCAGTCTTTTGAGAGTAGGATTTTTTTTGCATCTGTACAATGGCAGTTCACATGAAACCACAAAAAGTGCTGGGCTTTTTCAGACGAGCTTGCTATTTTGGTTGTCTCGGACCACTAACACCTCCAACTTGTCCAGAATTTCAGCATGCTTAAATGCTGGGCAAATTGCTATTCATTTATAGAGGGAGGGCAAAAACAAACTGCCGCAAAGATGCCAGAAAGATGTTGCCATACATAGTGTGTGTTTCTTCCTGCATTTTGACTGTATGCAAATATCTTGTTGGACACAATAATTTGGGATCAGTAAGCTTCAGCACAAGGGCTTCATAGGCTTAAGTAGTAGTATTTCATGTACATGTATAGTGTTATATTGGCTGATGCTACATAAATGATTAAATTTATACTGTTGTCTCAATGTTTGTATAGTATGTTCGTTTCAAGATTAAATATCCTAATACTAAATAAATGTTAATGCTTTCTCGGATAACGACTGTACAGGTTATTTAATGTATGTTTTCAGCGTACCAAATCAAATTTAGCCAGGATTGACAAATTGGGTTGTGAACCCAATTGTAGTGAGAACAACATGCAATCCTGATATTATTAGCACCCCAGCTTTTCAGTGATTGAGGTGCAGTCTCCAATGAAATGCCCCTGAAAAGTATAATAGAATGAGTGATTTATGAAGAATTCCATTTAGGCACAGTACTAACTGGAATTAGCACTTTCATGGTTATATTGCGCTCTGTTTTACACAGACGATATTAAGGAAGGACAGGACGTGGACGGACGTAGCGCTACGTCCGTCCACGTCCTGTACTTCCTTAATGTCTGTGTAACACTGAGTGCAATACAACCATGAATGTTCACCAACTAGTTCCCTTCATTGCTTTCCTAAATGTGGAATTAGCTATAGAATTCATAATATATGGAATGTGTAGCATTTATTATAGCCTAAGATGTATGGAATAAGCCTCATAATAGAAAATTACAACTGTGTTAAATGTAGTAGGTGTGGCCCCCATTTAACCTTTTGAAATAGGGTATGGGCTCCTTTTCTGTGATCTTATATGGCTGCAGGTACCTTTTGTTCTGCACGGGCTTAAGTACATTTTGTGGAATTTTTGCTTCTTTCTAACATGTAGCTTCACACAGTCGCTGTCCTTTAAAAAGTTTGCATCGTATTTGCTATGCCCATGTTACAACATGCCTGTATTATGGATTTTCCTGTTGGCCACTTTCATACTATAAATGAAGTTATTAACAGTGCCTGAACAAGGAAGGTCTTGGTATTGAGCCAACATTTCAAGGAGAAGCCATTTATTTGTAGCTGCTTCCCTTATTGAGCTACTTTTAAACCCTTCGCCATTTTCCTGTTCTGACTTTGCCTACCATAGCCGAAGAATTTAAGAACGCTTATTTAATTACTGTTATATAATTTCCTGGTGCCCTTGGTCTTATCGAAGCATATCATACAAATTGTGGCTGTCTTGACAAGCATATTGTATATATGTATAGCGCTCTTTTTTCGTAGTGGGTTAATAGACTTCCGCATACTTACAATATGCATTTAGATTTTTTGCTAATGTGACTGAGTACCTCCAACTTTGCCTTTATTGAAGAACCCCGTGATAATAGATACTTAGTAAGTATACCATATGAACATGCGAGGCATTTATAAAGTTCCTAATATATGCATATACCTTGTAGCAAGCTGTCACCCGTGCATCTAGAATTGACTTATTTAGTACATAATATATGTGCTAGTCCCATATCTTCGTTTGTTGCAGCCTACCCGTAATTTCTGTTGAAGCAAGTAAATGACTATCATTTCTTTAAATTGCTTTTTGTTATTCCTTTGACGTGCCATTCTTTATGAATACCACTGAATGATAAAGAAGATGGTGGTTGCCTAATGGCAAAAATACAATACAGTATATGAGGAAATAGCATGGCTAGTTCCTCTTTGCAGATCTCATGTGCAAACATATTGAAGCAAGTCGCTTGGAGTTGTGTCCTAATGCTTCTTTTATGCTTCTGAACTCGGTCAATGTTGTTCTTGTTTTGCTTTTAAATTTGTTTACAACTTGCAATCCTGGAGAAATTTGCAAAAAGTGTTTATAGTCCAGAAGCTTCCTGTAAAGAATGCAAGAAATAACGTGCAATATGGAGCTTGCAGTGTGTAATGTGGATGTCTCTTGAATACTTTTAGTGTGCTTCTAAATGTGAAGTGCTTCAACCTTAAAAAATAACTTCTGAAATAAGTGTTTTGCTATGTCGATGATCTATTAAGTTATCTGTTTGTGAGCCACCACTTTAAGTTTTGTGTCAATTAAGTACAAGTCCTGTTAATGTTGGTTTGATCTAGAATCATGTCACAAGTCACTGACTTGCCATGTCTTGGGACAGCATTAGGTGTGAATTAACCTTTACAGGCAGTGTTGCATGTAAACCTTATTTCAGGTGTCAGGTCAAATAGAAATGTGAAGTTCTTAAGATATGGCATTGCTAGATGCCCAAGGCAAATATGTGACATGCCGAGTTTTGTTACAACTGTTAGGATGTACCATGTTGGCCTGAGAAATAAAATGTGAATTTTAAAAGCACCTCGCCGTGTTTTACAGGAAGCAAACAAATATTTGCCTGCTGTTTCCAAGACACACCAGAACATTGATGGCTGCCTGTGAAAGACTAGGACCGTAGTGTTGTCGTGATTACATTTAGCTGAAAGCTATACTGTAATTTTTCACAGAAATTTGAGTCTGAAAAACATTTTAGAACTATCATTGCAGTTTATGACTGCTCTTTAGACAGAAGTCAGTGATAAAATTAGCTAAGCAAGTTTTTTCAGACTACTGTAGTTACTCCAAGGAGGAACCACATTCCCTCCTTCCATAATCCCTATGGACCTGAGGGTAATAAAATAATGGAAAAATAGGCAATAATGTAAAACAATCCGAGGAGGCCTAAGCACTTCCTATGAGTTGTGAATGCGAAAGCATTAATGTCCAATAGAACGCCGCTGATTGTTCCTTAGAGTTTCGCGCTGCGAATAATGTTTTGCAGTTTTGGTGCGGGGTATGTTATTGAGTTTCGTGGTTAAATTGGTGCGAGTTATCTTTTTCTACGTTAGAATGTTTGCTATAGTCCGGAATCATTTGGATAATGTTGCTGAGATGATATTCCTTAGCGATCCGCTCCTGCTTCACGCTTTCGAATTGTTTCGTACTGTTTCCTAGCGCGTTGCACCGCTGCTCGTTCCGGCCGCCGTGTATAGGGGAAGTTGACAACGATGGCAAATTTTGCTGCCAGGCTCTTCGCTCGTTTTGCTGCGTTCCTCTGCTCCCTTACTTCGTCTGCAGTGTACCAGCGGGGACGAGCAGGTTCTGCTACCGCCGAGGTTGCGGACACCGCCGATGTTGATAATTCAGACTCCACACGGCTGCGTGCTGCCCCAATCAGTAAGCAGCAGCACCCTGTGGTGCCAGCGCCACATGCCGCCGACGTCCTGCGCGACGAGAGACCGAGGAAGCAGCAGCGGCCACCAAGGCCGGCAGACGCGTGCAGCAGCTAATCCAAGTGAGAGATAGAGAGAAAGGCACGTCGCGTAAAGCCCCTTAAACTTCGTGCGAGATGCGACACGCTTTGAAGAATGCCGCTTCCTCTTCGCGCGCTCTGGCTGAGGCCGACGCCATGTTGCTATTGGCCTAATAACATCACGTGGACCCTCGCGCCGTGCATCAGCGCCACTTTTGCTCGAGAAGCCTCTGCGGAGTGGCGAGGAGCGCATGTTGGCGCCGTTGCTATGGTCGAGCAGTGTAGGCGGCGCCACGGTCGAGGAGGGAGCGTGAAAGAGATGAGAAACGAGGAGTGAAGGCGCAGGAGAAGAGTGTCGCTACTTTACGAAGTTGAAGGGGTTTTAACGTCGCATAGGTGCCCTCTCCCCTCAGGCAACACTTGGCGCGCTAGTGCAGCTACAAGTGTACCGTTTCGCCCGCTCTGCTCCATCGAGACTTGCTGTGACGTGGCGTCGCAACCAAGGTGCCATTTCGCTGCTACGGATGACTGCTTTTCCTCTGAATGGGTCATTTGAGGCTTTCGCATCAAAACGGGTGATGTTGCCTACTTCCAAGTTCATGCACCAGTTCTCCGAGGTGTCATAGATTTTCACATCGTCCAGCCAATGCTATGTCGTTATTTCATGATCAAAAAGTGCACAGGTGAAGGAAAACGAAACCTTGAACTTTTGTCGCCTCACACATAGGAGAATGAACGCGGATACGTCGTAACGTTGCGAACGTCGTGGCATCACCCATGGTCGTCAGAAGTGTGTTGATATGAGCGCGAGAAAAAGAAATGGAAGTGTGGCCGCTTTCTCCGCCAGTCAGCAAGCAACTTTTCCTGAAAGAGAGTTTTCAAAGAATGATCTGCCAGTCAAATCTGTTTTATCCTATCTAGTAGCACGCGACGTAAGCACAATATACGCCCTCAGGATTGCACTGTTTACACTATGCGATATGAATTAAGTGGTGAAATCAAGATGTTTGAACTCGTGTCATGACGGTAATGTTGTCTTCGTCAGCTTATTACTATATAGCAGCGGAGCGCGTCAGCAGATATGTGGTGGTCACTGAACACCTAATTAAGCTTGTGATTTAACAATGCTTTGAGGAATTTCTTGCAGTTGTGGAAGTGAAGGCAATCAGTGCGATGGCATGAACACTTATGAAGAATGCTGAGATTAGAGCATCAGTTTGGAGATATAGTCGACCTCATTTTGTGCCACTACTTGTTAATTTGCCATCTAACTCTTGAGCGCACTATACGGAAGCCATGTTTCTTAGGGAAAATATATATGTAGTCAAATACCAATATGACAAAATGACCTGTATCAGTAAAGGAACAACATAGCCTTGTCAGCATGGCGTCTTATACATATATTGTGTGTCATTTTAACGAACAATTTTACAACGAACTTGCCCGTTCACCAAAATAACCTACCGGTGTCTAGACACGTTTGTCCTAGAACGATGTTAGACAAAAGCCGCTGTGAGCACTGTTTTGAATAACTTGCCGTTAGCAGCATCTGCAATTATAATCAGAGTAGATAATCGTTTGACAAAGAACTTCGGGATGATTTTGCGTGGAAGAGCACAGTGGCGGACGATGCCTACACAGTTCAGCTTACGACCATTCCTTACGTCAGTACTGCCAATTGAAGACGTTTTTGCACTCGACAATGTCAGATCTGTGGTAGTTAGCCAAAGGTTTGTGTAAGAAAGAATCGGCAAGGAAAAAAAACTACTCAGCATGGTGAGGATAAATTTTCCTGTCTTTCAGCATGCTCAATAAGCCATATTTCGTGCTGTATAGGGATTCCAGGTTTACAAGGAAGAATATTCCTTTTTAATAGTTGCTTCGTTATAAAGGTGTTTGGCTGTATGGCTGGAACACCAATTAATGTGACCGCAAATTTTGGGCCTAATATCTCGAATCTGGTAGTAGTCTCGGGATTTATTACACGCCTTGAGCGGCTAGCAGATTCCATGGAGCTGCGATTGCAACATGCGTCATTGAGTTTGTAATCGAAGAGCTAATTAGCAAACATTGACTTAACGAACTATTTATTATGTATTCGTCACATATTAAGTGTTCTCCGCTGCCGCTGATAATACTTTGACGCAAAAGAACGATATTTAGGTCTCTGCTAAAAAATGTTGGTTTTTATTTCAAACGTGGTATACAGAAGACTCATTGTGCTCTCTTAGTAAGTTTCCTCACTTTAAATTGCCTAATAAAGTTATGTCAGTCCCTTTTCCTGTTCTGTTTTATTCATTTCGTTTCCCCTCTAACAACTGCTGGTGTATGCTGAGGTATTATATGGTCAACGGCGCTGTGAGCAGGCTATCTTGTGTTCACGCGATCGCAACTTTACTCAGATATGCATAGTTAGGTAAGGTTCTCTTT
This sequence comes from Dermacentor albipictus, assembly GCF_038994185.2. NCBI lineage: Eukaryota > Metazoa > Arthropoda > Arachnida > Ixodida > Ixodidae > Dermacentor > Dermacentor albipictus. The sequence goes on along the minus strand of NW_027225796.1, from coordinate 5,065 downwards.
GTAACAGAAACGACTCAGGTCATATTGAGCCAGGTGAAAATGTGTAAATTCAAGTCTATTGAGTTTTCTAGTGCGTTTTCTCTCTTCTAGTGTCCGTTCAACGTATGTGCAGATTTTAGAAACAGTTTTGAAGAGGCCCAGCGGAGTGTGCCCAGAGTATATATCAGAGTGGAGTGAAAAGGTCAGATGTTCGCCTTGACTCTTTGATGCGAACTGCACTTTTCTCAAAGTGCAAGGGCGTGCTAGTTGCGACATAACTGCCGAGAAGCGTGGCATGAAAGGTGAGTGATAAATAAGAGCAAATTGACAGAAAGAGCGCTCTTTTCGTCCGTGATTCTTTCTTTATTTTTCTTTCTTCACACCTTGAGAGATACCTTTATACGACCGCGTGCAAATAGCTTCGCCCAATGGTGGAAGCGATGATACAGCGTCAGATTGCACATTTGTGGAGAAGTTAAGCCGGTGTGGGATAATTCCTGTTTCGTTTCATTTCAATGCTTCCATAGTTCACATTCAAAATGCCGGACTCGTAAAGCTCACAGTCTTCGAGAACACACTCTATTCACTCTGTGCAACATGCACCGACAGATCACGCGAGCTGGCGTCCCGTCTTTATCAACGCTTGACAGTTACTTGGGGAATTCTTTGAAAATCACGCGTGTTGGCTGATCGGTATTGTTGCGGTTGGTTGTGCCTGTTACAGACCACCGTTTGAGGATGACGTGGTCGTATTTGTCGCACAATTTGTTTGATAATGTACGTTTCTTTCTAACAGTAGTGACTGTCAAAGTGGTGCCAACGTATATGCGACGAACACATTACGTGCGATGGATGTCCGTGCCGACGTAGAATACTTCACTTGAACGCACTAGTGGCCTACCGTGAATATAGACCCTGCGCCTATTACAGAGCCTATGACAGCACATTTCTAAAAAAAAAAAATAGGATGCTCTAGCCAACGCCTGCCACCCCATCTGCCATAAATGCCTGCTTTTCACAGACTCCATGGCAGCATGTCAACAGGTACAGAAAGGGAGAGAGAGAAGGGCCTGGTAAGATTACCAAGCAACGGCAACTACTCCACAAACCAGTAAGGCACCATTTGGATATCAGGATACACTGCTGCGTTTCCCAGAATCGTCGGGCAAAGTTCAGACGGCAGTGCAGAACAATCAGGAGTATAGAGTCTCACAGAATAGCAAGAATATTTCCACATGCACACACAAACCTAACTCTAGAGCATAACACATTACGACAAGACCAAACAATTACTAACACCAGCAGGAATACGTACACACTTGAGCTGAGGAATATTTGTCAGCTGTGGGGAGGGCGCCTTATAAGAACGCGGGTACGTATAGTATTTGACTACAGTTGGGAGTGCCCGCCCATCATCAAACCCAAAACACCCATTTACCTCATGCCATCACCTCCCATGCATCCACAGCTCAGTTGCCGACTCAGACAAACCAGCTAACCAGACCAAGTCTGCCTGTCGAGATTTATTAGAGCAGCACCAAGGGGGAACATAATTCCAGTGATTCCTTGATCAAATGATTTGAATTTTATTTGCGTTTTTTCTCACTCATTCTCTCTCTCTCTCTCGGCGTGTCAAGCATACGTAAACCCTTTAGTTGTAAAGTTGCTGTGTGTAATGTGTACCCCCGCTGCGAAACTCAATGGAAGGCTGTGGGAAATTGTCTCCGGATAGAAATACCCGAGCGTGGTCACCGGGAGATTGTCTATACCTCGATGTCCGCCTCCTGGACGGAGGCCCATCTTATGCGACCAAAATACTTGCTTCCCTGTCCGTGCAATGTTAAGTGTTAGGGCGCGCCAAATGACTTTCCTTGACTTAATCATGAAGGGAGCTGATGAAAGACATGTTTTTGCCACAATTGAACACGCACAAAAGGAAGACGCATAAAGACAACACGGGCAGCAACACGGGCAACAACACGAGCTGATGGTTCTCGCCAACCTTTAAAGAGAGCGTATGTGCTGTCCACGACAGCGCATGTGGCATCCAGCCCGACCTTCCGCTTTCGGTTTTTATTTTTATTTTCTTTAAGGGAGCAAGTATTTCGTCGTTCTCCTATTTAAGAACGTCCTTTAGGTGTACGCGTACACTATAAGTAAGCGTAGACGGAATTAACGGCAATTATTGCTTCAAGTTGCCCAATCGTGCTTTGCGAAACGCTGGGGGAAGGCTTTGTTACTTCTGCGCGTGACAGTAGGTGTGTGATATTTCGGTTATCTTATCGGCCGACTGCGAGAATCATTCTGGAATGTTTTCAATTGAACGATAAGCAATAGTAATGACAATCATTGCTTAGAGTTGCCCAATCGTGGTTCGGAAAACGTTGGGGGATGATGGAGTCGGTTACTATTGCACGCGACAGTACGTATGTGGAATTTCCGTTCTCTTAACGGCAGACTGACGGAATCGTTCTGGCACGTTTTCCCGGACGCTGTCAGGTTTCGCGAATTATGCCCCGCATCCATTTTGAACCTATCGGTGTGCAGCTGCCATGTCAGCCAACTAGAACTTAGACGATGTCGGTATCGTCAATGGGGCGAAGTTTTACGATGTGCATTGGTCATGTTCCGGTCGTGAAATCTCTCCTTGTTATCTGAATCCGCGGCGTTGATCGTTCGAACCAATGAGCGAGGGCGTAGCCGTCTTGCGATCCAATCAGAGCTGAAAATATGGCGGATATCTGCGATACGGCGGAACGTGACAGCGTTCAGAAATGTGTTTATTGTTCGTACATTTGCTTCGAGGTCCAACATCACTTACCAAATACATTAAGTCAGTAAGGCTTCCGAATCAAGGCGACCGCGAGGACCCAGACGACACGTGACGACTGATCGCTGTGGAATAGAACACTCGCCGCAACGCGCGGCTGTCAGATGGGAACGAACACGCCTTGTATGGGAAAGCGTTGTACTGCGGCGGCTGCTGCTGCTGCCTCAATGAGTCTTCCCAGGGCGTCTGGAAAGTCTGCCCTCGGCGATGCCTCTCCCATGGCGACCGACAAAGAACGGTCGCTTGCTTCGGTTCATTGAACCTTGGGCCACCGCGGGGTGTATCACAGCTGTTGCGGGTTCGCCTGGATGCAAATGCACGAACGGCACACCAGTGCACTTAGAGTAATTCGCTCTCCCCGTGCAATTGGGGACAGCGAGGCTTGGAAGTTTAGTTATTCTGCTTTAGTTGTGGCATTGAAGCGGAGTGCCGACTGACGATTCAATAGTAGACTATTGTTGTGGCGAGTATATGACGTTTACCATATGTTCAAAGGTCACGGGATTGTGTCCTGAACTTGTTGCGTCTTATTGTTTAATGCAGATGCTTTCGGTCAGTTGAGTGGGTGGGTTTATTTTCTCGTGCTGCCGTATGCCTGCCGAGACGCCATCCTGTCTTTTCCCTATGTTCAAATAGCTTCCTCTTGCGATGTGAGCGAGTGTCTTTGATGATAATCCGAAAGCAGAGTATGCATATTGCTATCCACCTTTAAACAGAACACTTAATTAGTGTTTAATCCAATATCACATGAACGCATCATCAATATCATAGGGGAAATGTGCTTGTTTTTGTGCTTTAGGGACGCCTATATTGGCAGAAAAGTACCGCAGAAGTCTTCGGGTGCAAGACTGAGCGCTGTCAGCAATCTTGAAACACTAACCTCGTCTTTCTTTTAACAGCGGATCATAGCGAATTCTCTTTTTTTTTTTGCTCTGTGGTGTCGAAAAAGTATTGAACAAGTAAATCTACCCAGATATGAAGTGGTATTGTTGGTCATTGTTGGCAAGTCGTGATGCCTATGAAACGCTCAGAGACCGTGACTTTGAGAGGTACGACCAAGCTTTGGCATTTTTTTGGTGAATTTTCTTAGAAGCAGAAAAGCAGCTTGAGTATGACCGATGAATTTATGCTCAAGTATACCGTGTACCACATCTGCCGAATATCGGCAGCCGCTTCTTGCAAATAATTCGCACCATTTCTTTGTATTTCCTAAAGTGGTTATCCACCGTTCATCAAAGAACGTCGCCACAACTTTGCACAACGCCACATTTCGAGCCGACACAACTGTGCGACTCAGAATGATGCCTCGTTAACTGAGCTTCTATACCTCAGTGAAAGTTTGGTATACATATAGCCGCACACACTTATGACAAGCAGCAGCTTATGAAAAGGACAGCGTCTGTTCGTGAAGTTCGGGGTCCCGTGTATCTCGTATATTGACGAGAGGAGCCCTCTATGTACATAACACTTATTTAAACAACGAAGTATTGTTCCCTAGAAACCCGACTGCACTTGAAAAGTGGACAATCGGTCTCACCGACAGGTCACGATTTATGAAAACAATGTGCACCTGTCGAAAGCGCCTGTCCTCGACATACTGGTACATTTCTTCGTCTTCGTTGGCTAGGTTAGGGTTTATTGGTTTGCACACATGATACGCTTTCTTTGTAATGAATTTCTCGAGCACAACTTTCCGTTTTATTTTCGTTGTTTATTGTAAGCCTAAATTATGATTGTGTGCGATATTTTTTGCGTGATTGCCAAGGTCATCAAAGCTTGTACATTAACACGCTTGTTATTATTTGCGTTGGTTACAGTAGTAAATAAATAGAAATAAATCAATAGGTAAGTAAAATTCCACAATTTCTCGGCAGCTATTAAGGAAGCAAGCAAAAGTATGAGGCTAATTCATTCGCATGTGGCTTGCGGAAGCTAATGACGCTCTGTTATACACCATAACTCCGGCGCACGTGAGGCCAAAAGAACGTGATGTCCGCGTCGTATGTGGTTCTCGCTAGAGAAGAGTGCGTGGCGTGGGAGTATGTGAAAACGATGCAGCCACGAAAAGAGCCCCATCAAGGTGTTTATTTTATCGCCACCGAGAGCTATGTTTGCTGACTTGCCAAAGAGCATCCGGGCGCTCGGAGAGACCTTGACCCGGCCAGAAATGGCAAGAAAAGGAAAGCTTTCCATCAAAAAAAGGTCGAAACAAACAACGCCAAATCGCGAGAAACCTCGGCAACGAGCGCTGCCGAA
>NW_027225795.1:0-61454 GCF_038994185.2 Dermacentor albipictus | reverse complement strand
TTGTGAAAAAATGCCTTTTAAGCATGCATATGCATCTTTTGGTAGACGCGATTTCAGTTTTCTGCAGAACCACATGATATGCATGCAAATGGTGCTTTTGGCAGAACCCGCACGTGGATTTCTACCAAACGACGTGAAAAGCACGGCGATGCTGCTCTTTTTATAACCCGCACATGGATTTGTGCCAAAACGCGTTTTAAGCATGCACAAGCATCTTTTGGTAGACGCTCATGCAGTTTTCTGCAAAACCGCACGATATGCATGCAAATGGTGCTTTTGGCAGAACGCGCACGTGGATTTCTACCAAACGACGTCAAAAGCATGCCTATGCTGCTCTTTTTAGCACCCGCACATGGATTTGTGCCAAAACGCGTTTTAAGGATGCATATGCATCTTTTGGTACACGCGATTGCAGTGTTCTGCAAAACACACGATATGCATGCAAATGGTGCTTTTGGCAGAACCCGCACGTGGATTTCTACCAAACGACGTGAAAAGCATGCCGATGCTGCTCTTTTTAGCACCCGCACATGGTTTTGTGCCAAAATGCGTTTTAAGCATGCATATGCATCTTTTGGTAGACGCGATTTCAGTTTTCTGCAGAACCACATGATATGCATGCAAATGGTGCTTTTGGCAGAACCCGCACGTGGATTTCTACCAAACGACGTGAAAAGCACGGCGATGCTGCTCTTTTTATAACCCGCACATGGATTTGTGCCAAAACGTGTTTTAAGCATGCACAAGCATCTTTTGGTAGACGCTCATGCAGTTTTCTGCAAAACCGCACGATATGCATGCAAATGGTGCTTTTGGCAGAACGCACACGTGGATTTCTACCAAACGACGTCAAAAGCATGCCGATGCTGCTCTTTTTAGCACCCGCACATGGATTTGTGCCAAAACGCGTTTTAAGCATGCATATGCATCTTTTGGTAGACGCGATTGCAGTTTTCTGCAGAACCACACGATATGCATGCAAATGGTGCTTTTGACAGAACGCGCACGTGGATTTCTACCAAACGATGTGAAAAGCATGCCGACGCTGCTCTTTTTAGCACCCGCACATGGATTCGTGCCAAAACGCGTTTTAAGCATGCATATGCATCTTTTCGAAGACGCGATTGCAGTTTTCTGCAAAACCACACGATATGAATGCAAATGGTACTTTTGGCAGAACGCGCACGTGGATTTCTACCAAACGACCTGAAAAGCATGCCGATGCTGCTCTTTTTAGCACCCGCACATGGATTCGTGCGAAAACGCGTTTTAAGCATGCATATGCATCTTTTGGTAGACGCGATTGCAGTTTTCTGCAAAACCACACGATATGCATGCAAATGGTGCTTTTGGAACAACGCGCTCGTGGATTTCTACCAAACGACGTGAAAAGCATGCCGACGCTGCTCTTTTTAGCACCCGCACATGGATTCGTGCCAAAACGCGTTTTAAGCATGCATATGCATCTTTTGGTAGACGCGATTGCAGTTTTCTGCAAAACCACACGATATGTATGCAAATGGTGCTTTTGGAAGAACGCGCACGTGGATATCTACCAAACGACGTGAAAAGCATGCCGATGCTGCTCTTTTTAGCACCCGCACATGGATTCGTGCCAAAACGCGTTTTAAGCATGCATATGCATCTTTTCGTAGACGCGATTGCAGTTTTCTGCAAAACCACACGATATGCATGCAAATGGTGCTTTTGGCAGAAAGCGCACGTGTATTTCTACCAAACGACGTGAAAAGCATGCCGATGCTGCGCTTTTTAGCACCCGCACATGGATTCGTGCCAAAACGCGTTTTAAGCATGCATATGCATGTCTTGGTAGACGCGATTGCAGTTTTCTGCAAAACCCCACGATATGCATGCAAATGGTGCTTTTGGCAGAACCCGCACGTGGATTTCTACCAAACGAGGTGAAAAGCATGCCGATGCTGCTCTTTTTAGCACCCGCACATGGATTTGTGCCAAAATGCGTTTTAAGCATGCATATGCATCTTTTGGTAGACGCGATTTCAGTTTTCTGCAGAACCACATGATATGCATGCAAATGGTGCTTTTGGCAGAACGCGCACGTGGATTTCTACCAAACGACGTGAAAAGCATGCCGATGCTGCGCTTTTTAGCACCCGCACATGGATTCGTACCAAAACGCGTTTTAAGCATGCATATGCATCTTTTCGTAGACGCGATTGCAGTTTTCTGCAAAACCACACGATATGCATGCAAATGGTACTTTTGGCAGACCGCGCACTTGGATTTCTACCAAACGACCTGAAAAGCATGCCGATGCTGCTCTTTTTAGCACCCGCACATGGATTCGTGCGAAAACGCATTTTAAGCATGCATATGCATCTTTTGGTAGACGCGATTGCAGTTTTCTGCAAAACCACACGATATGCATGCAAATGGTGCTTTTAGGAACAACGCACACGTGGATTTCTACGAAATGACGTGAAAAGCATGCCGATGCTGCTCTTTTTAGCACCCGCACATGGATTTGTGCCAAAACGCGTATTAAGGATGCATATGCATCTTTTGGTAGACGCGATTGCAGTTTTCTGCAAAACCACACGATATGCATGCAAATGGTGCTTTTGGCAGAACGCGCTCGTGGATTTCTACCAAACGACGTGAAAAGCATGCCGACGCTGCTCTTTTTAGCACCCGCACATGGATTCGTGCCAAAACGCGTTTTAAGCATGCATATGCATCTTTTCGTAGACGCGATTGCAGTTTTCTACAAAACCACAATATATGCATGCAAATGGTGCTTTTGGCAGAACCCGCACGTGGATTTCTACCAAACGAGGTGAAAAGCATGCCGATGCTGCTCTTTTTAGCACCCGCACATGGATTTGTGAAAAAATGCCTTTTAAGCATGCATATGCATCTTTTGGTAGACGCGATTTCAGTTTTCTGCAGAACCACATGATATGCATGCAAATGGTGCTTTTGGCAGAACCCGCACGTGGATTTCTACCAAACGACGTGAAAAGCACGGCGATGCTGCTCTTTTTATAACCCGCACATGGATTTGTGCCAAAACGCGTTTTAAGCATGCACAAGCATCTTTTGGTAGACGCTCATGCAGTTTTCTGCAAAACCGCACGATATGCATGCAAATGGTGCTTTTGGCAGAACGCGCACGTGGATTTCTACCAAACGACGTCAAAAGCATGCCGATGCTGCTCTTTTTAGCACCCGCACATGGATTTGTGCCAAAACGCGTTTTAAGGATGCATATGCATCTTTTGGTACACGCGATTGCAGTGTTCTGCAAAACACACGATATGCATGCAAATGGTGCTTTTGGCAGAACCCGCACGTGGATTTCTACCAAACGACGTGAAAAGCATGCCGATGCTGCTCTTTTTAGCACCCGCACATGGATTTGTGCCAAAATGCGTTTTAAGCATGCATATGCATCTTTTGGTAGACGCGATTTCAGTTTTCTGCAGAACCACATGATATGCATGCAAATGGTGCTTTTGGCAGAACCCGCACGTGGATTTCTACCAAACGACGTGAAAAGCACGGCGATGCTGCTCTTTTTATAACCCGCACATGGATTTGTGCCAAAACGCGTTTTAAGCATGCACAAGCATCTTTTGGTAGACGCTCATGCAGTTTTCTGCAAAACCGCATGATATGCATGCAAATGGTGCTTTTGGCAGAACGCACACGTGGATTTCTACCAAACGACGTCAAAAGCATGCCGATGCTGCTCTTTTTAGCACCCGCACATGGATTTGTGCCAAAACGCGTTTTAAGCATGCATATGCATCTTTTGGTAGACGCGATTGCAGTTTTCTGCAGAACCACACGATATGCATGCAAATGGTGCTTTTGACAGAACGCGCACGTGGATTTCTACCAAACGACGTGAAAAGCATGCCGACGCTGCTCTTTTTAGCACCCGCACATGGATTCGTGCCAAAACGCGTTTTAAGCATGCATATGCATCTTTTCGAAGACGCGATTGCAGTTTTCTGCAAAACCACACGATATGCATGCAAATGGTACTTTTGGCAGAACGCGCACGTGGATTTCTACCAAACGACCTGAAAAGCATGCCGATGCTGCTCTTTTTAGCACCCGCACATGGATTCGTGCGAAAACGCGTTTTAAGCATGCATATGCATCTTTTGGTAGACGCGATTGCAGTTTTCTGCAAAACCACACGATATGCATGCAAATGGTGCTTTTGGAACAACGCGCACGTGGATTTCTACGAAATGACGTGAAAAGCATGCCGATGCTGCTCTTTTTAGCACCCGCACATGGATTTGTGCCAAAACGCGTTTTAAGGATGCATATGCATCTTTTGGTAGACGCCATTGCAGTTTTCTGCAAAACCACACGATATGCATGCAAATGGTGCTTTTGGCAGAACGCGCTCGTAGATTTCTACCAAACGACGTGAAAAGCATGCCGATGCTGCTCTTTTTAGCAACCGCACATGGATTTGTGCCAAAACGCGTTTTAAGCATGCCTATGCATCTTTTGGTAGACGCGATTGCAGTTTTCTGCAAAACCACACGATATGTATGCAAATGGTGCTTTTGGCAGAACGCGCACGTGGATTTCTACCAAACGACGTAAAAAGCATGCCGATGCTGCTCTTTTTATAACCCGCACATGGATTTGTGCCAAAACGCGTTTTAAGCATGCACAAGCATCTTTTGGTAGACGCTCATGCAGTTTTCTGCAAAACCGCACGATATGCATGCAAATGGTGCTTTTGGCAGAACGCGCACGTGGATTTCTACCAAACGACGTCAAAAGCATGCCGATGCTGCTCTTTTTAGCACCCGCACATGGATTTGTGCAAAACGCGTTTTAAGCATGCATATGCATCTTTTGGTACACGCGATTGCAGTGTTCTGCAAAACCACACGATATGCATGCAAATGGTGCTTTTGGCAGAACCCGCACGTGGATTTCTACCAAACGACGTGAAAAGCATGCCGATGCTGCTCTTTTTAGCACCCGCACATGGATTTGTGCCAAAATGCGTTTTAAGCATGCATATGCATATTTTGGTAGACGCGATTGCAGTTTTCTGCAGAACCACACGATATGCATGCAAATGGTGCTTTTGGCAGAACGCGCACGTGGATTTCTACCAAACGTCGTGAAAAGCATGCCGATGCTGCTCTTTTTAGCACCCGTACATGGATTCGTGCCAAAACGCGTTTTAAGCATGCATATGCATCTTTTCGTAGACGCGATTGCAGTTTTCTGCAAAACCACACGATATGCATGCAAATGGTACTTTTGGCAGAACGCGCACTTGGATTTCTACCAAACGACCTGAAAAGCATGCCGATGCTGCTCTTTTTAGCACCCGCACATGGATTCGTGCGAAAACGCATTTTAAGCATCCATATGCATCTTTTGGTAGACGCGATTGCAGTTTTCTGCAAAACCACACGATATGCATGCAAAAGGTGCTTTTGGAACAACGCGCACGTGGATTTCTACGAAATGACGTGAAAAGCATGCCGATGGTGCTCTTTTTAGCACCCGCACATGGATTTGTGCCAAAACGCGTTTTAAGGATGCATATGCATCTTTTGGTAGACGCGATTGCAGTTTTCTGCAAAACCACACGATATGCATGCAAATGGTGCTTTTGGCAGAACGCGCTCGTGGATTTCTACCAAACGACGTGAAAAGCATGCCGATGCTGCTCTTTTTAGCACCCGCACATGGATTCGTGCCAAAACGCGTTTTAAGCATGCATATGCATCTTTTCGTAGACGCGATTGCAGTTTTCTGCAAAACCACACGATATGCATGCAAATGGTGCTTTTGGCAGAAAGCGCACGTGGATTTCTACCAAACGACGTTAAAAGCATGCCGATGCTGCGCTTTTTAGCACCCGCACAAGAATTCGTGCCAAACGCGTTTTAAGCATGCATATGCATGTTTTGGTAGACGCGATTTCAGTTTTCTGCAAAACCCCACGATATGCATGCAAATGGTGCTTTTGGCAGAACCCGCACGTGGATTTCTACCAACGACGTGAAAAGCACGGCGATGCTGCTCTTCTTATAACCCGCACATGGATTTGTGCCAAAACGCGTTTTAAGCATGCACAAGCATATTTTGGTAGACGCTCATGCAGTTTTCTGCAAAACCGCACGATATGCATGCAAATGGTGCTTTTGGCAGAACGCGCACGTGGATTTCTACCAAACGACGTCAAAAGCATGCCGATGCTGCTCTTTTTAGCACCCGCACATGGATTTGTGCCAAAACGCGTTTTAAGCATGCATATGCATCTTTTGGTACACGCGATTGCAGTGTTCTGCAAAACCACACGATATGCATGCAAATGGTGCTTTTGGCAAAACCCGCACGTGGATTTCCACCAAACGACGTGAAAAGCATGCCGATGCTGCTCTTTTTCGCACCCGCACATGGATTTGTGCCAAAATGCGTTTTAAGCATGCATATGCATCTTTTGGTAGACGCGATTGCAGTTTTCTGCAGAACCACACGATATGCATGCAAATGGTGCTTTTGACAGAACGCGCACGTGGATTTCTACCAAACGACGTGAAAAGCATGCCGATGCTGCTCTTTTTAGCACCCGCACATGGATTCGTGCCAAAACGCGTTTTAAGCATGCATATGCATCTTTTCGTAGACGCGATTGCAGTTTTCTGCAAAACCACACGATATGCATGCAAATGGTGCTTTTGGAACAACGCGCACGTGGATTTCTACGAAATGACGTGAAAAGCATGCCGATGCTGCTCTTTTTAGCACCCGCACATGGATTTGTGCCAAAACGCGTTTTAAGGATGCATATGCATCTTTTGGTAGACGCCATTGCAGTTTTCTGCAAAACCACACGATATGCATGCAAATGGTGCTTTTGGCAGAACGCGCTCGTAGATTTCTACCAAACGACGTGAAAAGCATGCCGATGCTGCTCTTTTTAGCAACCGCACATGGATTTGTGCCAAAACGCGTTTTAAGCATGCCTATGCATCTTTTGGTAGACGCGATTGCAGTTTTCTGCAAAACCACACGATATGTATGCAAATGGTGCTTTTGGCAGAACGCGCACGTGGATTTCTACCAAACGACGTAAAAAGCATGCCGATGCTGCTCTTTTTATAACCCGCACATGGATTTGTGCCAAAACGCGTTTTAAGCATGCACAAGCATCTTTTGGTAGACGCTCATGCAGTTTTCTGCAAAACCGCACGATATGCATGCAAATGGTGCTTTTGGCAGAACGCGCACGTGGATTTCTACCAAACGACGTCAAAAGCATGCCGATGCTGCTCTTTTTAGCACCCGCACATGGATTTGTGCCAAAACGCGTTTTAAGCATGCATATGCATCTTTTGGTACACGCGATTGCAGTGTTCTGCAAAACCACACGATATGCATGCAAATGGTGCTTTTGGCAGAACCCGCACGTGGATTTCTACCAAACGACGTGAAAAGCATGCCGATGCTGCTCTTTTTAGCACCCGCACATGGATTTGTGCCAAAATGCGTTTTAAGCATGCATATGCATATTTTGGTAGACGCGATTGCAGTTTTCTGCAGAACCACACGATATGCATGCAAATGGTGCTTTTGGCAGAACGCGCACGTGGATTTCTACCAAACGTCGTGAAAAGCATGCCGATGCTGCTCTTTTTAGCACCCGTACATGGATTCGTGCCAAAACGCGTTTTAAGCATGCATATGCATCTTTTCGTAGACGCGATTGCAGTTTTCTGCAAAACCACACGATATGCATGCAAATGGTACTTTTGGCAGAACGCGCACTTGGATTTCTACCAAACGACCTGAAAAGCATGCCGATGCTGCTCTTTTTAGCACCCGCACATGGATTCGTGCGAAAACGCATTTTAAGCATCCATATGCATCTTTTGGTAGACGCGATTGCAGTTTTCTGCAAAAGCACACGATATGCATGCAAAAGGTGCTTTTGGAACAACGCGCACGTGGATTTCTACGAAATGACGTGAAAAGCATGCCGATGGTGCTCTTTTTAGCACCCGCACATGGATTTGTGCCAAAACGCGTTTTAAGGATGCATATGCATCTTTTGGTAGACGCGATTGCAGTTTTCTGCAAAACCACACGATATGCATGCAAATGGTGCTTTTGGCAGAACGCGCTCGTGGATTTCTACCAAACGACGTGAAAAGCATGCCGATGCTGCTCTTTTTAGCACCCGCACATGGATTCGTGCCAAAACGCGTTTTAAGCATGCATATGCATCTTTTCGTAGACGCGATTGCAGTTTTCTGCAAAACCACACGATATGCATGCAAATGGTGCTTTTGGCAGAAAGCGCACGTGGATTTCTACCAAACGACGTTAAAAGCATGCCGATGCTGCGCTTTTTAGCACCCGCACAAGAATTCGTGCCAAACGCGTTTTAAGCATGCATATGCATGTTTTGGTAGACGCGATTTCAGTTTTCTGCAAAACCCCACGATATGCATGCAAATGGTGCTTTTGGCAGAACCCGCACGTGGATTTCTACCAACGACGTGAAAAGCACGGCGATGCTGCTCTTCTTATAACCCGCACATGGATTTGTGCCAAAACGCGTTTTAAGCATGCACAAGCATATTTTGGTAGACGCTCATGCAGTTTTCTGCAAAACCGCACGATATGCATGCAAATGGTGCTTTTGGCAGAACGCGCACGTGGATTTCTACCAAACGACGTCAAAAGCATGCCGATGCTGCTCTTTTTAGCACCCGCACATGGATTTGTGCCAAAACGCGTTTTAAGCATGCATATGCATCTTTTGGTACACGCGATTGCAGTGTTCTGCAAAACCACACGATATGCATGCAAATGGTGCTTTTGGCAAAACCCGCACGTGGATTTCCACCAAACGACGTGAAAAGCATGCCGATGCTGCTCTTTTTCGCACCCGCACATGGATTTGTGCCAAAATGCGTTTTAAGCATGCATATGCATCTTTTGGTAGACGCGATTGCAGTTTTCTGCAGAACCACACGATATGCATGCAAATGGTGCTTTTGACAGAACGCGCACGTGGATTTCTACCAAACGACGTGAAAAGCATGCCGATGCTGCTCTTTTTAGCACCCGCACATGGATTCGTGCCAAAACGCGTTTTAAGCATGCATATGCATCTTTTCGTAGACGCGATTACAGTTTTCTGCAAAACCACACGATATGCATGCAAATGGTACTTTTGGCAGAACGCGCACGTGGATTTCTACCAAACGACCTGAAAAGCATGCCGATGCTGCTCTTTTTAGCACCCGCACATGGATTCGTGCGAAAACGCGTTTTAAGCATGCATATGCATCTTTTGGTAGACGCGATTGCAGTTTTCTGCAAAACCACACGATATGCATGCAAATGGTGCTTTTGGAACAACGCGCACGTGGATTTCTACGAAATGACGTGAAAAGCATGCCGATGCTGCTCTTTTTGGCACCCGCACATGGATTTGTGCCAAAACGCGTTTTAAGGATGCATATGCATCTTTTGGTAGACGCCATTGCAGTTTTCTGCAAAACCACACGATATGCATGCAAATGGTGCTTTTGGCAGAACGCGCTCGTAGATTTCTACCAAACGACGTGAAAAGCATGCCGATGCTGCTCTTTTTAGCAACCGCACATGGATTTGTGCCAAAACGCGTTTTAAGCATGCATATGCATCTTTTGGTAGACGCAATTGCAGTTTTCTGCAAAACCACACGATATGTATGCAAATGGTGCTTTTGGCAGAACGCGCACGTGGATTTCTACCAAACGACGTCAAAAGCATGCCGATGCTGTTTTTTTTATAACCCGCACATGGATTTGTGCCAAAACGCGTTTTAAGCATGCACAAGCATCTTTTGGTAGACGCTCGTGCAGTTTTCTGCAAAACCGCACGATATGCATGCAAATGGTGCTTTTGGCAGAACGCGCACGTGGATTTCTACCAAACGACGTCAAAAGCATGCCGATGCTGCTCTTTTTAGCACCCGCACATAGATTTGTGCCAAAACGCGTTTTAAGCATGCATATTTATCTTTTGGTACACGCGATTGCAGTGTTCTGCAAAACCACACGATATGCATGCAAATGGTGCTTTTGGCAGAACCCGCACGTGGATTTCTACCAAACGACGTGAAAAGCATGCCGATGCTGCTCTTTTTAGCACCCGTACATGGATTTGCGCCAAAATGCGTTTTAAGCATGCATATGCATATTTTGGTAGACGCGATTGCAGTTTTCTGCAGAACCACACGATATGCATGCAAATGGTGCTTTTGGCAGAACGCGCACGTGGATTTCTACCAAACGTCGTGAAAAGCATGCCGATGCTGCTCTTTTTAGCACCAGCACATGGATTCGTGCCAAAACGCGTTTTAAGCATGCATATGCATCTTTTCGTAGACGCGATTGCAGTTTTCTGCAAAACCACACGATATGCATGCAAATGGTGCTTTTGGCAGAACGCGCACGTGGATTTCTACCAAACGACGTGAAAATCATGCCGATGCTGCTCTTTTTAGCACCCGCACATGGATTCGTGCCAAAACGCGTTTTAAGCATGCATATGCATCTTTTGGTAGACGCGATTGCAGTTTTCTGCAAAACCCCACGATATGCATGCAAATGGTGCTTTTGGCAGAACCCGCACGTGGATTTCTACCAAACGACGTGAAAAGCACGGCGATACTGCTCTTTTTAGCACCCGCACATGGATTTGTGGCAAAACGCGTTTTAAGCATTCACAAGCATCTTTTGGTAGACGCTCAGGCAGTTTTCTGCAAAACCGCACGATATGCATGCAAATGGTGCTTTTGGCAGAACGCGCACGTGGATTTCTACCAAACGACGTGAAAAGCATGCCGATGCTGCTCTTTTTAGCACCCGCACATGGATTTGTGCCAAAACGCGTTTTAAGCATGCATATGCATCTTTTGGTACACGCGATTGCAGTTTTCTGCAAAACCCCACGATATGCATGCAAATGGTGCTTTTGGCAGAACCCGCACGTGGATTTCTACCAAACGACGTGAAAAGCACGGCGATGCTGCTCTTTTTATAACCCGCACATGGATTTGTGCCAAAACGCGTTTTAAGCATGCACAAGCATCTTTTGGTAGACGCTCATGCAGTTTTCTGCAAAACCGCACGATATGCATGCAAATGGTGCTTTTGGCAGAACGCGCACGTGGATTTCTACCAAACGACGTCAAAAGCATGCCGATGCTACTCTTTTTAGCACCCGCACATGGATTTGTGCCAAAACGCGTTTTAAGCATGCATATGCATCTTTTGGTACACGCGATTGCAGTGTTCTGCAAAACCACACGATATGCATGCAAATGGTGCTTTTGGCAGAACCCGCACGTGGATTTCTACCAAACGACGTGAAAAGCATGCCGATGCTGCTCTGTTTAGCACCCGCACATGGATTTGTGCCAAAATGCGTTTTAAGCATGCATATGCATCTTTTGGTAGACGCGATTGCAGTTTTCTGCAGAACCACACGATATGCATGCAAATGGTGCTTTTGGCAGAACGCGCACGTTGATTTCTACCAAACGACGTGAAAAGCATGCCGATGCTGCTCTTTTTAGCACCCGCACATGGATTCGTGCCAAAACGCGTTTTAAGCATGCATATGCATCTTTTCGTAGACGCGATTGCAGTTTTCTGCAAAACCACACGATGTGCATGCAAATGGTGCTTTTGGCAGAACGCGCTCGTGGATTTCTACCAAACGACGTGAAAAGCATGCCGATGCTGCTCTTTTTAGCAACCGCACATGGATTTGTGCCAAAACGCGTTTTAAGCATGCATATGCATCTTTTGGTAGACGCGATTGCAGTTTTCTGCAAAACCACACGATATGCATGCAAATGGTGCTTTTGGAACAACGCGCACGTGGATTTATACGAAATGACGTGAAAAGCATGCCGATGCTGCTCTTTTTATAACCCGCACATGGATTTGTGCCAAAACGCGTTTTAAGCATGCACAAGCATCTTTTGGTAGACGCCATTGCAGTTTTCTGCAAAACCGCACGATATGCATGCAAATGGTGCTTTTGGCAGAACGCGCACGTGGATTTCTACCAAACGACGTGAAAAGCATGCCGATGCTGCTCTTTTTAGCACCCGCACATGGATTCGTGCCAAAACGCGTTTTAAGCATGCATATGCATCTTTTGGTAGACGCGATTGCAGTTTTCTGCAAAACCACACGATATGCATGCAATTGGTGCTTTTGGCAGAACGCGCATGTGGATTTCTACCAAACGACGTGAAAAGCATGCCGATGCTGCTCTTTTTAGCACCCGCACATGGATTTGTGCCAAAATGCGTTTTAAGCATGCATATGCATCTTTTGGTAGACGCGATTGCAGTTTTCTGCAGAACCACACGAAATGCATGCAAATGGTGCTTTTGGCAGAACGCGCACGTGGATTTCTACCAAACGACGTGAAAAGCATGCCGATGCTGCTCTTTTTAGCACCCGCACATGCATTCGTGCCAAAACGCGTTTTAAGCATGCATATGCATCTTTTCGTAGACGCGATTGCAGTTTTCTGCAAAACCACACGATATGCATGCAAATGGTGCTTTTGGCAGAACCCGCACGTGGATTTCTACCAAACGACGTGAAAAGCATGCCGATGCTGCTCTTTTTAGCACCCGCACATGGATTTGTGCCAAAATGCGTTTTAAGCATGCATATGTATCTTTTGGTAGACGCGATTGCAGTTTTCTGCAGAACCACACGATATGCATGCAAATGGTGCTTTTGGCAGAACGCGTACGTGGATTTCTACCAAACGACGTGAAAAGCATGCCGATGCTCCTTTTTTTAGCACCCGCACATGGATTCGTGGCAAAACGCGTTTTAAGCATGCATATGCATCTTTTCGTAGACGCGATTGCAGTTTTCTGCAAAACCACACGATATGCATGCAAATGGTGCTTTTGGCAGAACGCGCACGTGGATTTCTACCAAACGACGTGAAAAGCATGCCGATGCTGCTCTTTTTAGCACCCACACATGGATTCGTGCCAAAACGCGTTTTAAGCATGCATATGCATCTTTTGGTAGACGCGATTGCAGTTTTCTGCAAAACCACACGATATGCATGCAATTGGTGCTTTTGGCAGAACGCGCATGTGGATTTCTACCAAACGACGTGAAAAGCATGCCGATGCTGCTCTTTTCAGCACCCGCACATGGATTTGTGCCAAAACGCGTTTTAAGGATGCATATGCATCTTTTGGTAGACGCGATTGCAGTTTTCTGCAAAACCACACGATATGCATGCAAATGGTGCTTTTGGCAGAACGCGCACGTGGATATCTACCAAACGACGTGAAAAGCATGCCGATGCTGCTCTTTTTAGCACCCGCACATGGATTCGTGCCAAAACGCGTTTTAAGCATGCATATGCATCTTTTCGTAGAGGCGATTGCAGTTTTCTGCAAAACCACACGATATGCATGCAAATGGTGCTTTTGGCAGAAAGCGCACGTGGATTTCTACCAAACGACGTGAAAAGCATGCCGATGCTGCTCTTTTTAGCACCCGCACATGGATTCGTGCCAAAACGCGTTTTAAGCATGCATATGCATCTTTTCGTAGACGCGATTGCAGTTTTCTGCAAAACCACACGATATGCATGCAAATGGTGCTTTTGGCACAACGCCCACGTGGATTTCTAACAAACGACGTGAAAAGCATGCCGATGCTGCTCTTTTTAGCACCCGCACATGGATTCGTGCCAAAACGCGTTTTAAGCATGCATATTCATCTTTGGGTAGACGCGAGTGCAGTTTTCTGCAAAACCACACGATATGCATGCAAATGGTGCTTTTGGCAGAACGCGCACGTGGATATCTACCAAACGACGTGAAAAGCATGCCGATGCTGCTCTTTTTAGCACCCGCACATGGATTCGTGCCAAAACGCGTTTTAAGCATGCATATGCATCTTTTCGTAGACGCGATTGCAGTTTTCTGCAAAACCACACGATATGCATGCAAATGGTGCTTTTGGCAGAAAGCGCACGTGGATTTCCACCAAACGACGTGAAAAGCATGCCGATGCTGCTCTTATTAGCACCCGCACATGGATTCGTGCCAAAACGCGTTTTAAGCATGCATATGCATGTTTTGGTAGACGCGATTGCAGTTTTCTGCAAAACCCCACGATATGCATGCAAATGGTGCTTTGGCAGAACCCGCACGTGGATTTTTACCAAACGACGTGAAAAGCACGGCGATACTGCTCTTTTTAGCACCCGCACATGGATTTGTGCCAAAACGCGTTTTAAGCATGCACAAGCATCTTTTGGTAGACACTCATGCAGTTTTCTGCAAAACCGCACGATATGCATGCAAATGGTGCTTTTGGCAGAACGCGCACGTGGATTTCTACCAAACGACGTGAAAAGCATGCCGATGCTGCTCTTTGTAGCACCCGCACATGGATTTGTGCCAAAACGCGTTTTAAGCATGCATATGCATATTTTTGTACACGCGATTGCAGTTTTCTGCAAAAACACACGATATGCATGCAAATGGTGCTTTTGGCAGAACCCGCACGTGGATTTCTACCAAACGACGTGAAAAGCATGCCGATGCTGCTCTTTTTAGCACCCGCACATGGATTTGTGCCAAAATGCGTTTTAAGCATGCATATGCATCTTTTGGTAGACGCGATTGCAGTTTTCTGCAGAACCACACGAAATGCATGCAAATGGTGCTTTTGGCAGAACGCGCACGTGGATTTCTACCAAACGACGTGAAAAGCATGCCGATGCTGCTCTTTTTAGCACCCGCACATGGATTCGTGCCAAAACGCGTTTTAAGCATGCATATGCATCTTTTGGTAGACGCGATTGCAGTTTTCTGCAAAACCACACGATATGCATGCAATTGGTGCTTTTGGCAGAACGCGCATGTGGATTTCTACCAAACGACGTGAAAAGCATGCCGATGCTGCTCTTTTCAGCACCCGCACATGGATTTGTGCCAAAACGCGTTTTAAGGATGCATATGCATCTTTTGGTAGACGCGATTGCAGTTTTCTGCAAAACCACACGATATGCATGCAAATGGTGCTTTTGGCAGAACGCGCACGTGGATATCTACCAAACGACGTGAAAAGCATGCCGATGCTGCTCTTTTTAGCACCCGCACATGGATTCGTGCCAAAACGCGTTTTGAGCATGCATATGCATCTTTTCGTAGAAGCGATTGCAGTTTTCTGCAAAACCACACGATATGCATGCAAATGGTGCTTTTGGCACAAAGCGCACAAGATTTCTACCAAACGACGTGAAAAGCATGCCGATGCTGCTCTTTTTAGCACCCGCACATGGATTCGTGCCAACACGCGTTTTAAGCATGCATATGCATGTTTTGGTAGACGCGATTGCAGTTTTCTGCAAAACCCCACGATATGCATGCAAATGGTGCTTTTGGCAGAACCCGCACGTGGATTTCTACCAAACGACGTGAAAAGCACGGCGATACTGCTCTTTTTAGCACCCGCACATGGATTTGTGCCAAAACGCGTTTTAAGCATGCACAAGCATCTTTTGGTAGACACTCATGCAGTTTTCTGCAAAACCGCACGATATGCATGCAAATGGTGCTTTTGGCAGAACGCGCACGTGGATTTCTACCAAACGACGTGAAAAAGCATGCCGATGCTGCTCTTTGTAGCACCCGCACATGGATTTGTGCCAAAACGCGTTTTAAGCATGCATATGCATATTTTGGTACACGCGATTGCAGTTTTCTGCAAAACCACACGATATGCATGCAAATGGTGCTTTTGGCAGAACCCGCACGTGGATTTCTACCAAACGACGTGAAAAGCATGCCGATGCTGCTCTTTTTAGCACCCGCACATGGATTTGTGCCAAAATGCGTTTTAAGCATGCATATGCATCTTTTGGTAGACGCGATTGCAGTTTTCTGCAGAACCACATGAAATGCATGCAAATGGTGCTTTTGGCAGAACGCGCACGTGGATTTCTACCAAACGACGTGAAAAGCATGCCGATGCTGCTCTTTTTAGCACCCGCACATGCATTCGTGCCAAAACGCGTTTTAAGCATGCATATGCATCTTTTCGTAGACGCGATTGCAGTTTTCTGCAAAACCACACGATATGCATGCAAATGGTGCTTTTGGCAGAACCCGCACGTGGATTTCTACCAAACGACGTGAAAAGCATGCCGATGCTCCTCTTTTTAGCACCCGCACATGGATTTGTGCCAAAATGCGTTTTAAGCATGCATATGTATCTTTTGGTAGACGCGACTGCAGTTTTCTGCAGAACCACACGATATGCATGCAAATGGTGCTTTTGGCAGAACGCGCACGTGGATTTCTACCAAACGACGTGAAAAGCATGCCGATGCTGCTCTTTTTAGCACCCGCACATGGATTCGTGCCAAAACGCGTTTTAAGCATGCATATGCATCTTTTCGTAGACGCGATTGCAGTTTTCTGCAAAACCACACGATATGCATGCAAATGGTGCTTTTGGCAGAACGCGCACGTGGATTTCTACCAAACGACGTGAAAAGCATGCCGATGCTGCTCTTTTTAGCACCCGCACATGGATTCGTGCCAAAACGCGTTTTAAGCATGCATATGCATCTTTTGGTAGACGCGCTTGCAGTTTTCTGCAAAACCACACGATATGCATGCAATTGGTGCTTTTGGCAGAACGCGCATGTGGATTTCTACCAAACGACGTGAAAAGCATGCCGATGCTGCTCTTTTTAGCACCCGCACATGGATTTGTGCCAAAATGCGTTTTAAGCATGCATATGCATCTTTTGGTAGACGCGATTGCAGTTTTCTGCAGAACCACACGAAATGCATGCAAATGGTGCTTTTGGCAGAACGCGCACGTGGATTTCTACCAAACGACGTGAAAAGCATGCCGATGCTGCTCTTTTTAGCACCCGCACATGCATTCGTGCCAAAACGCGTTTTAAGCATGCATATGCATCTTTTCGTAGACGCGATTGCAGTTTTCTGCAAAACCACACGATATGCATGCAAATGGTGCTTTTGGCAGAACCCGCACGTGGATTTCTACCAAACGACGTGAAAAGCATGCCGATGCTGCTCTTTTTAGCACCCGCACATGGATTTGTGCCAAAATGCGTTTTAAGCATGCATATGTATCTTTTGGTAGACGCGATTGCAGTTTTCTGCAGAACCACACGATATGCATGCAAATGGTGCTTTTGGCAGAACGCGTACGTGGATTTCTACCAAACGACGTGAAAAGCATGCCGATGCTCCTCTTTTTAGCACCCGCACATGGATTCGTGCCAAAACGCGTTTTAAGCATGCATATGCATCTTTTCGTAGACGCGATTGCAGTTTTCTGCAAAACCACACGATATGCATGCAAATGGTGCTTTTGGCAGAACGCGCACGTGGATTTCTACCAAACGACGTGAAAAGCATGCCGATGCTGCTCTTTTTAGCACCCACACATGGATTCGTGCCAAAACGCGTTTTAAGCATGCATATGCATCTTTTGGTAGACGCGATTGCAGTTTTCTGCAAAACCACACGATATGCATGCAATTGGTGCTTTTGGCAGAACGCGCATGTGGATTTCTACCAAACGACGTGAAAAGCATGCCGATGCTGCTCTTTTTAGCACCCGCACATGGATTTGTGCCAAAATGCGTTTTAAGCATGCATATGCATCTTTTGGTAGACGCGATTGCAGTTTTCTGCAGAACCACACGAAATGCATGCAAATGGTGCTTTTGGCAGAACGCGCACGTGGATTTCTACCAAACGACGTGAAAAGCATGCCGATGCTGCTCTTTTTAGCACCCGCACATGCATTCGTGCCAAAACGCGTTTTAAGCATGCATATGCATCTTTTCGTAGACGCGATTGCAGTTTTCTGCAAAACCACACGATATGCATGCAAATGGTGCTTTTGGCAGAACCCGCACGTGGATTTCTACCAAACGACGTGAAAAGCATGCCGATGCTGCTCTTTTTAGCACCCGCACATGGATTTGTGCCAAAATGCGTTTTAAGCATGCATATGTATCTTTTGGTAGACGCGATTGCAGTTTTCTGCAGAACCACACGATATGCATGCAAATGGTGCTTTTGGCAGAACGCGTACGTGGATTTCTACCAAACGACGTGAAAAGCATGCCGATGCTCCTCTTTTTAGCACCCGCACATGGATTCGTGCCAAAACGCGTTTTAAGCATGCATATGCATCTTTTCGTAGACGCGATTGCAGTTTTCTGCAAAACCACACGATTTGCATGCAAATGGTGCTTTTGGCAGAACGCGCACGTGGATTTCTACCAAACGACGTGAAAAGCATGCCGATGCTGCTCTTTTTAGCACCCACACATGGATTCGTGCCAAAACACGTTTTAAGCATGCATATGCATCTTTTGGTAGACGCGATTGCAGTTTTCTGCAAAACCACACGATATGCATGCAATTGGTGCTTTTGGCAGATCGCGCATGTGGATTTCTACCAAACGACGTGAAAAGCATGCCGATGCTGCTCTTTTCAGCACCCGCACATGGATTTGTGCCAAAACGCGTTTTAAGGATGCATATGCATCTTTTGGTAGACGCGATTGCAGTTTTCTGCAAAACCACACGATATGCATGCAAATGGTGCTTTTGGCAGAACGCGCACGTGGATATCTACCAAACGACGTGAAAAGCATGCCGATGCTGCTCTTTTTAGCACCCGCACATGGATTCGTGCCAAAACGCGTTTTAAGCATGCATATGCATCTTTTCGTAGACGCGATTGCAGTTTTCTGCAAAACCACACGATATGCATGCAAATGGTGCTTTTGGCAGAAAGCGCACGTGGATTTCTACCAAACGACGTGAAAAGCATGCCGATGCTGCTCTTTTTAGCACCCGCACATGGATTCGTGCCAAAACGCGTTTTAAGCATGCATATGCATCTTTTCGTAGACGCGATTGCAGTTTTCTGCAAAACCACACGATATGCATGCAAATGGTGCTTTTGGCAGAACGCGCACGTGGATTTCTACCAAACGACGTGAAAAGCATGCCGATGCTGCTCTTTTTAGCACCCGCACATGGATTTGTGCCAAAATGCGTTTTAAGCATGCATATGTATCTTTTGGTAGACGCGATTGCAGTTTTCTGCAGAACCACACGATATGCATGCAAATGGTGCTTTTGGCAGAACGCGTACGTGGATTTATACCAAACGACATGAAAAGCATGCCGATGCTCCTCTTTTTTCGTGCCAAAACGCGTTTTAAGCATGCATATGCATCTTTTCGTAGACGCGATTGCAGTTTTCTGCAAAACCACACGATATGCATGCAAATGGTGCTTTTGGCAGAACGCGCACGTGGATTTCTACAAACGACGTGAAAAGCATGCCGATGCTTGCTCTTTTTAGCACCCACACATGGATTCGTGCCAAAACGCGTTTTAAGCATGCATATGCATCTTTTTGGTAGACGCGATTGCAGTTTTCTGCAAAACCACACGATATGCATGCAATTGGTGCTTTTGGCAGATCGCGCATGTGGATTTCTACCAAACGACGTGAAAAGCATGCCGATGCTGCTCTTTTCAGCACCCGCACGTGGATTTGTGCCAAAACGCGTTTTAAGGATGCATATGCATCTTTTGGTAGACGCGATTGCAGTTTTCTGCAAAACCACACGATATGCATGCAAATGGTGCTTTTGGCAGAACGCGCACGTGGATATCTACCAAACGACGTGAAAAGCATGCCGATGCTGCTCTTTTTAGCACCCGCACATGGATTCGTGCCAAAACGCGTTTTAAGCATGCATATGCATCTTTTTGTAGACGCGATTGCAGTTTTCTGCAAAACCACACGATATGCATGCAAATGGTGCTTTTGGCAGAAAGCGCACGTGGATTTCTACCAAACGACGTGAAAAGCATGCCGATGCTGCTCTTTTTAGCACCCGCACATGGATTCGTGCCAAAACGCGTTTTAAGCATGCATATGCATCTTTTCGTAGACGCGATTGCAGTTTTCTGCAAAACCACACGATATGCATGCAAATGGTGCTTTTGGCAGAACGCGCACGTGGATTTCTACCAAACGACGTGAAAAGCATGCCGATGCTGCTCTTTTTAGCACCCGCACATGGATTCGTGCCAAAAGGCGTTTTAGGCATGCATATGCATCTTTGGGTAGACGCGATTGCAGTTTTCTGCAAAACCACACGATGATGCATGCAAATGGTGCTTTTGGCAGAACGCGCACGTGGATATCTACCAAACGACGTGAAAAGCATGCCGATGCTGCTCTTTTTAGCACCCGCACATGGATTCGTGCCAAAACGCGTTTTAAGCATGCATATGCATCTTTTCGTAGACGCGATTGCAGTTTCTGCAAAACCACACGATATGCATGCAAATGGTGCTTTTGGCAGATAAGCGCACGTGGATTTCCACCAAACGACGTGAGAAAGCATGCCGATGCTGCTCTTTTTAGCACCCGCACATGGATTCGTGCCAAAACGCGTTTTAAGCATGCATATGCATGTTTTGGTAGACGCGATTGCAGTTTTCTGCAAAACCCACGATATGCATGCAAATGGTGCTTTTGGCAGAACCCGCACGTGGATTTCTACCAAACGACGTGAAAAGCACGGCGATACTGCTCTTTTTAGCACCCGCACATGGATTTGTGCCAAAACGCGTTTTAAGCATGCACAAGCATCTTTTGGTAGACACTCATGCAGTTTTCTGCAAAACCGCACGATATGCATGCAAATGGTGCTTTTGGCAGAACGCGCACGTGGATTTCTACCAAACGACGTGAAAAGCATGCCGATGCTGCTCTTTGTAGCACCCGCACATGGATTTGTGCCAAAACGCGTTTTTAAGCATGCATATGCATATTTTGGTACACGCGATTGCAGTATTCTGCAAAACCACACGATATGCATGCAAATGGTGCTTTTGGCAGATCCCGCACGTGGATTTCAACCAAACGACGTGAAAAGCATGCCGATGCTGCTCTTTTTAGCACCCGCACATGGATTTGTGCCAAAATGCGTTTTAAGCATGCATATGCATCTTTTGGTAGACGCGATTGCAGTTTTCTGCAGAACCACAAGAAATGCATGCAAATGGTGCTTTTGGCAGAACGCGCACGTGGATTTCTACCAAACGACGTGAAAAGCATGCCGATGCTGCTCTTTTTAGCACCCGCACATGCATTCGTGCCAAAACGCGTTTTAAGCATGCATATGCATCTTTCGTAGACGCGATTGCAGTTTTCTGCAAAACCACACGATATGCATGCAAATGGTGCTTTTGGCAGAACCCGCACGTGGATTTCTACCAAACGACGTGAAAAGCATGCCGATGCTGCTCTTTTTAGCACCGCACATGGATTTGTGCCAAAATGCGTTTTAAGCATGCATATGTATCTTTTGGTAGACGCGATTGCAGTTTTCGGCAGAACCACACGATATGCATGCAAATGGTGCTTTTGGCAGAACGCGCACGTGGATTTCTACCAAACGACGTGAAAAGCATGCCGATGCTGCTCTTTTTAGCACCCGCACATGGATTCGTGCCAAAACGCGTTTTAAGCATGCATATGCATCTACTTTCGCTGACGCGATTGCAGTTTTCTGCAAAACCACACGATATGCATGCAAATGGTGCTTTTGGCAGAACGCGCACGTGGATTTCTACCAAACGACGTGAAAGCATGCCGATGCTGCTCTTTTTAGCACCCGCACATGGTTTCGTGCCAAAACGCGTTTTAAGCATCCATATGCATCTTGGTAGACGCGATTGCAGTTTTCTGCAAAACCACACGATATGCATGCAATTGGTGCTTTTGGCAGAACGCGATGTGGATTTCTACCAAACGACGTGAAAAGCATGCCGATGCTGCTCTCTTTTCAGCACCCGGCACATGGATTTGTGCCAAAACGCGTTTAAGGATGCATATGCATCTTTTGGTAGACGCGATTGCAGTTTTCTGCAAAACCACACGATGTGCATGCAAATGGTGCTTTTGGCAGAACCCGCACGTGGATTTCTACCAAACGACGTGAAAAGCACGGCGATACTGCTCTTTTTAAGCACCCGCGCATGGATTTGTGCCAAAACGCGTTTTAAGCATGCACAAGCATCTTTTGGTAGACACTCATGCAGTTTTCTGCAAAAACCGCACGATATGCATGCAAATGGGCTTTATGGCAGAACGCGCATGTGGATTTCTACGAAACGACGTGAAAAGCATGCCGATGCTGCTCTTTTCAGCACCGCACATGGATTTGTGCCAAAACGCGTTTTAAGGATGCATATGCATCTTTTGGTAGACGCGATTGCAGTTTTCCTGCAAAACCACACGATATGCATGCAAATGGTGCTTTTGGCAGAACCGCGCACGTGGATATCTACCAAACGACGTGAAAAGCATGCCGATGCTGCTCTTTTTAGCACCCGCACATGGATTCGTGCCAAAACGCGTTTTAAAGCATGCATATGCATCTTTTCGTAGACGCGATTTGCAGTTTTCTGCAAAACCACACGATATGCATGCAAATGGTGCTTTTGGCAGAAAGCGCACGTGGATTTCTACCAAACGACGTGAAAAGCATGCCGATGCTGCTCTTTTTAGCACCCGCACATGGGATTCGTGCCAAAACGCGTTTTAAGCATGCATATGCATCTTTTCGTAGACGCGATTGCAGTTTTCTGCAAACCACACGATAATGCATGCAAATGGTGCTTTTGGCAGAACGCGCACGTGGATTTCTACCAAACGACGTGAAAAGCATGCCGATGCTGCTCTTTTTAGCACCCGCACATGGATTCGTGCCAAAACGCGTTTTAAGCATGCATATGCATCTTTGGGTAGACGCGATTGCAGTTTTCTGCAAAACCACACGATATGCATGCAAATGGTTGCTTTTGGCAGAACGCGCACGTGGATATCTACCAAACGACGTGAAAAGCATGCCGATGCTGCTCTTTTTAGCACCCGCACATGGATTCGTGCCAAAACGGGTTTTAAGCATGCATATGCATCTTTTCGTAGACGCGAATTGCAGTTTTCTGCAAAACCACACGATATGCATGCAAATGGTGCTTTTGGCAGAAAGCGCACGTGGATTTCCACCAAACGACGTGAAAAGCATGCGATGCTGCTCTTTTTAGCACCCGCACATGGATTCGTGCCAAAAACGCGTTTTTAAGCATGCATATGCATGTTTTGTAGACGCGATTGCAGTTTTCTGCAAAACCCCACGATATGCATGCAAATGTGCTTTTGGCAGAACCCGCACGTGGATTTCTACCAAACGACGTGAAAAGCACGGCGATACTGCTCTTTTTAGCACCCCGCACATGGATTTGTGCCAAATACGCATTTTAAAGCATGCACAAGCATCTTTTGGTAGACACTCATGCAGTTTTCTGCAAAACCGCACGATATGCATGCAAATGTTGCTTTTGGCAGAACGCGCACGTGGATTTCTACCAAACGACGTGAAAAGCATGCCGATGCTGCTCTTTGTAGCACCCGCACATGGATTTGTACAAAACGCGTTTTTAAGCATGCATATGCATATTTTGGTAGACGCGATTGCAGTTTTCTGCAGAACCACACGAAATGCATGCAAATGGTGCTTTCTGGCAGAACGCGCACGTGGATTTCTACCAAACGACGTGAAAAGCATGCCGATGCTGCTCTTTTTTAGCACCCGCACATGCATTCGTGCCAAAACGCGTTTTAAGCATGCATATGCATCTTATCGTAGACGCGATTGCAGTTTTCTGCAAAACCACACGATATGCAGCAAATGTGCTTTTGGCAGAACCCGCACGTGGATTTCTACCAAACGACGTGAAAAGCATGCCCATGCTGCTCTTTTTAGCACCCGCACATGGATTTGTGCCAAAATGCGTTTTAAGCATGCATATGTATCTTTTGGTAGACGCGATTGCAGTTTCTGCAGAACCACACGATATGCATGCAAATGGTGCTTTTGGCAGAACGCGCACGTGGATTTCTACCAAACGACGTGAAAAGCATGCCGATGCTGCTCTTTTTAGCACCCGCACATGGATTCGTGCCAAAACGCGTTTTAAGCATGCATATGCATCTTTTCGCAGGACGCGATTGCAGTTTTCTGCAAAACCACACGATATGCATGCAAATGGAGCTTTTGGCAGAACGCGCACGTGGATTCTACCAAACGACGTGAAAAGCATGCCGATGCTCTCTTTTTAGCACCCGCACATGGTTTCGTGCCAAAACGCGTTTTAAGCATCCATATGCATCTTTTGGTAGACGCGATTGCAGTTTTCTGCAAAAACCACACGATATGCATGCAATTGGTGCTTTTGGCAGAACACGCATGTGGATTTCTACCAAACGACGTGAAAAGCATGCCGATGCT
This sequence comes from Dermacentor albipictus, assembly GCF_038994185.2. NCBI lineage: Eukaryota > Metazoa > Arthropoda > Arachnida > Ixodida > Ixodidae > Dermacentor > Dermacentor albipictus. The sequence goes on along the minus strand of NW_027225795.1, from coordinate 36,971 downwards.
GCTCTTTTCAGCACCCGCACATGGATTTGTGCCAAAACGCGTTTTAAGGATGCATATGCATCTTTTTGTAGACGCGATTGCAGTTTTTCTGCAAAACCACACGATATGCATGGCAAATGGTGCTTTTGGCAGAACCCGCACGTGGATTTCTACCAAACGACGTGAAAAGCACGGCGATACTGCTCTTTTTAGCACCCGCGCATGGATTTGTGCCAAAAACGCGTTTTAAGCATGCAGAAGCATCTTTTGGTAGACACTCATTGCAGTTAACTGCTAACCGCACGATATGCATGCAAATGGTGCTTTTGGCAGAACGCGCACTTGGATTTCTACCAAACGACGTGAAAAGCATGCCGATGCTGCTCTTTGTAGCACCCGCACATGGATTTGTGCCAAAAGCATGCATATGCATATTTTGGTACACGCGATTGCAGTTTTCTGCAAAACCACACGATATGCATGCAAATGGTGCTTTTGGCAGAACCCGCACGTGGATTTCTACCAAACGACGTGAAAAGCATGCCGATGCTGCTCTTTTTAGCACCCGCACATGGATTTGTGCCAAAATGCGTTTTAAGCATGCATATGCATCTTTTGGTAGACGCGATTGCAGTTTTCTGCAGAACCACACGAAATGCATGCAAATGGTGCTTTTGGCAGAACGCGCACGTGGATTTCTACCAAACGACGTGAAAAGCATGCCGATGCTGCTCTTTTTAGCACCCGCACATGCATTCGTGCCAAAACGCGTTTTAAGCATGCATATGCATCTTTTCGTAGACGCGATTGCAGTTTTCTGCAAAACCACACGATGTGCATGCAAATGGTGCTTTTTGCAGAACGCGCCCGTGGATTTCTACCAAACGACCTGAAAAGCATGCCGATGCTGCTCTTTTTTGCACCCGCACATGGATTCGTGCGAAAACGCGTTTTAAGCATGCATATGCATCTTTTCGTAGACGCGATTGCAGTGTTCTGCAAAACCACACGATATGCATGCAAATGGTGCTTTTGGCAGAAAGCGCACGTGGATTTCTACCAAACGACGTTAAAAGCATGCCGATGCTGCTCTTTTTAGCACCCGCACATGGATTCGTGCCAAAACGCGTTTTAAGCATGCATATGCATCTTTTCGTAGACGCGATTGCAGTTTTCTGCAAAACCACGCGATATGCATGCAAATGGTGCTTTTGGCAGAAAGCGCACGTGGATTTCTACCAAACGACGTGAAAAGCATGCCGATGCTGCTCTTTTTAGCACCCGCACATGGATTCGTGCCAAAACGCGTTTTAAGCATGCATATGCATCTTTTCGTAGACGCGATTGCAGTTTTCTGCAAAACCACACGATATGCATGCAAATGGTGCTTTTGGCAGAACGCGCACGTGGATTTCTACCAAACGACGTGAAAAGCATGCCGATGCTGCTCTTTTTAGCACCCGCACATGGATTCGTGCCAAAACGCGTTTTAAGCATGCATATGCATCTTTTCGTAGACGCGATTGCAGTTTTCTGCAAAACCACACGATATGCATGCAAATGGTGCTTTTGGCAGAAAGCGCACGTGGATTTCTACCAAACGACGTGAAAAGCATGCCGATGCTGCTCTTTTTAGCACACGCACATGGATTTGTGCCAAAACGCTTTTTAATGATGCATATGCATCTTTTGGTAGACGCGGATGCAGTTTTCTGCAAAACCACACGATATGCATGCAAATGGTGCTTTGGGCAGAACGCGCACGTGGATTTCTACGAAACGACGTGAAAAGCATGCCGATGCTGCTCTTTTTAGCACCCGCACATGGATTTGTGCCAAAACGCGTTTTAAGCATGCATATGCATCTTTTGGTAGACGCGATTGCAATTTTTCGCAAAACCACACGTTATGCATGCAAATGGTGCTTTTGGCAGAACGCCCACGTGGATTTCTACCAAGCCACGTGAAAAGCATGCCGATGCTGCTCTTTTTAGCACCCGCACATAGATTTGTGCCAAAACGCGTTTTAAGCATGGATATGCATCTTTTGGTAGACGCGATTGCAATTTTTCGCAAAACCACACAATATGCATGCAAATGGTGCTTTTGGCAGAACGCGCACGTGGATTTCTACCAAACGACGTGAAAAGCATGCCGATGCTGCTCTTTTTAGCACCCGCAGATGGATTCGTGCCAAAACGCTTTTTTAGCATGCATATGCATCTTTTGGTAGACGCGGATGCAGTTTTCTGCAAAACCACACGATATGCATGCAAATGGTGCTTTTTGCAGAACGCGCCCGTGGATTTCTACCAAACGACCTGAAAAGCATGCCGATGCTGCTCTTTTTTGCACCCGCACATGGATTCGTGCGAAAACGCGTTTTAAGCATGCATATGCATCTTTTCGTAGACGCGATTGCAGTGTTCTGCAAAACCACACGATATGCATGCAAATGGTGCTTTTGGCAGAAAGCGCACGTGGATTTCTACCAAACGACGTTAAAAGCATGCCGATGCTGCTCTTTTTAGCACCCGCACATGGATTCGTGCCAAAACGCGTTTTAAGCATGCATATGCATCTTTTCGTAGACGCGATTGCAGTTTTCTGCAAAACCACGCGATATGCATGCAAATGGTGCTTTTGGCAGAAAGCGCACGTGGATTTCTACCAAACGACGTGAAAAGCATGCCGATGCTGCTCTTTTTAGCACCCGCACATGGATTCGTGCCAAAACGCGTTTTAAGCATGCATATGCATCTTTTCGTAGACGCGATTGCAGTTTTCTGCAAAACCACACGATATGCATGCAAATGGTGCTTTTGGCAGAACGCGCACGTGGATTTCTACCAAACGACGTGAAAAGCATGCCGATGCTGCTCTTTTTAGCACCCGCACATGGATTCGTGCCAAAACGCGTTTTAAGCATGCATATGCATCTTTTCGTAGACGCGATTGCAGTTTTCTGCAAAACCACACGATATGCATGCAAATGGTGCTTTTGGCAGAAAGCGCACGTGGATTTCTACCAAACGACGTGAAAAGCATGCCGATGCTGCTCTTTTTAGCACACGCACATGGATTTGTGCCAAAACGCTTTTTAAGCATGCATATGCATCTTTTGGTAGACGCGGATGCAGTTTTCTGCAAAACCACACGATATGCATGCAAATGGTGCTTTGGGCAGAACGCGCACGTGGATTTCTACGAAACGACGTGAAAAGCATGCCGATGCTGCTCTTTTTAGCACCCGCACATGGATTTGTGCCAAAACGCGTTTTAAGCATGCATATGCATCTTTTGGTAGACGCGATTGCAATTTTTCGCAAAACCACACGTTATGCATGCAAATGGTGCTTTTGGCAGAACGCCCACGTGGATTTCTACCAAGCCACGTGAAAAGCATGCCGATGCTGCTCTTTTTAGCACCCGCACATAGATTTGTGCCAAAACGCGTTTTAAGCATGGATATGCATCTTTTGGTAGACGCGATTGCAATTTTTCGCAAAACCACACAATATGCATGCAAATGGTGCTTTTGGCAGAACGCGCACGTGGATTTCTACCAAACGACGTGAAAAGCATGCCGATGCTGCTCTTTTTAGCACCCGCAGATGGATTCGTGCCAAAACGCTTTTTTAGCATGCATATGCATCTTTTGGTAGACGCGGATGCAGTTTTCTGCAAAACCACACGATATGCATGCAAATGGTGCTTTTGGCAGAACCCGCACGTGGATTTCTACCAAACGACGTGAAAAGCACGGCGATACTGCTCTTTTTAGCACCCGCGCATGGATTTGTGCCAAAACGCGTTTTAAGCATGCAGAAGCATCTTTTGGTAGACACTCATGCAGTTTTCTGCAAAACCGCACGATATGCATGCAAATGGTGCTTTTGGCAGAACGCGCACTTGGATTTCTACCAAACGACGTGAAAAGCATGCCGATGCTGCTCTTTGTAGCACCCGCACATGGATTTGTGCCAAAACGCGTTTTAAGCATGCATATGCATATTTTGGTACACGCGATTGCAGTTTTCTGCAAAACCACACGATATGCATGCAAATGGTGCTTTTGGCAGAACCCGCACGTGGATTTCTACCAAACGACGTGAAAAGCATGCCGATGCTGCTCTTTTTAGCACCCGCACATGGATTTGTGCCAAAATGCGTTTTAAGCATGCATATGCATCTTTTGGTAGACGCGATTGCAGTTTTCTGCAGAACCACACGAAATGCATGCAAATGGTGCTTTTGGCAGAACGCGCACGTGGATTTCTACCAAACGACGTGAAAAGCATGCCGATGCTGCTCTTTTTAGCACCCGCACATGCATTCGTGCCAAAACGCGTTTTAAGCATGCATATGCATCTTTTCGTAGACGCGATTGCAGTTTTCTGCAAAACCACACGATGTGCATGCAAATGGTGCTTTTTGCAGAACGCGCCCGTGGATTTCTACCAAACGACCTGAAAAGCATGCCGATGCTGCTCTTTTTTGCACCCGCACATGGATTCGTGCGAAAACGCGTTTTAAGCATGCATATGCATCTTTTCGTAGACGCGATTGCAGTGTTCTGCAAAACCACACGATATGCATGCAAATGGTGCTTTTGGCAGAAAGCGCACGTGGATTTCTACCAAACGACGTTAAAAGCATGCCGATGCTGCTCTTTTTAGCACCCGCACATGGATTCGTGCCAAAACGCGTTTTAAGCATGCATATGCATCTTTTCGTAGACGCGATTGCAGTTTTCTGCAAAACCACGCGATATGCATGCAAATGGTGCTTTTGGCAGAAAGCGCACGTGGATTTCTACCAAACGACGTGAAAAGCATGCCGATGCTGCTCTTTTTAGCACCCGCACATGGATTCGTGCCAAAACGCGTTTTAAGCATGCATATGCATCTTTTCGTAGACGCGATTGCAGTTTTCTGCAAAACCACACGATATGCATGCAAATGGTGCTTTTGGCAGAACGCGCACGTGGATTTCTACCAAACGACGTGAAAAGCATGCCGATGCTGCTCTTTTTAGCACCCGCACATGGATTCGTGCCAAAACGCGTTTTAAGCATGCATATGCATCTTTTCGTAGACGCGATTGCAGTTTTCTGCAAAACCACACGATATGCATGCAAATGGTGCTTTTGGCAGAAAGCGCACGTGGATTTCTACCAAACGACGTGAAAAGCATGCCGATGCTGCTCTTTTTAGCACACGCACATGGATTTGTGCCAAAACGCTTTTTAATGATGCATATGCATCTTTTGGTAGACGCGGATGCAGTTTTCTGCAAAACCACACGATATGCATGCAAATGGTGCTTTGGGCAGAACGCGCACGTGGATTTCTACGAAACGACGTGAAAAGCATGCCGATGCTGCTCTTTTTAGCACCCGCACATGGATTTGTGCCAAAACGCGTTTTAAGCATGCATATGCATCTTTTGGTAGACGCGATTGCAATTTTTCGCAAAACCACACGTTATGCATGCAAATGGTGCTTTTGGCAGAACGCCCACGTGGATTTCTACCAAGCCACGTGAAAAGCATGCCGATGCTGCTCTTTTTAGCACCCGCACATAGATTTGTGCCAAAACGCGTTTTAAGCATGGATATGCATCTTTTGGTAGACGCGATTGCAATTTTTCGCAAAACCACACAATATGCATGCAAATGGTGCTTTTGGCAGAACGCGCACGTGGATTTCTACCAAACGACGTGAAAAGCATGCCGATGCTGCTCTTTTTAGCACCCGCAGATGGATTCGTGCCAAAACGCTTTTTTAGCATGCATATGCATCTTTTGGTAGACGCGGATGCAGTTTTCTGCAAAACCACACGATATGCATGCAAATGGTGCTTTTTGCAGAACGCGCCCGTGGATTTCTACCAAACGACCTGAAAAGCATGCCGATGCTGCTCTTTTTTGCACCCGCACATGGATTCGTGCGAAAACGCGTTTTAAGCATGCATATGCATCTTTTCGTAGACGCGATTGCAGTGTTCTGCAAAACCACACGATATGCATGCAAATGGTGCTTTTGGCAGAAAGCGCACGTGGATTTCTACCAAACGACGTTAAAAGCATGCCGATGCTGCTCTTTTTAGCACCCGCACATGGATTCGTGCCAAAACGCGTTTTAAGCATGCATATGCATCTTTTCGTAGACGCGATTGCAGTTTTCTGCAAAACCACGCGATATGCATGCAAATGGTGCTTTTGGCAGAAAGCGCACGTGGATTTCTACCAAACGACGTGAAAAGCATGCCGATGCTGCTCTTTTTAGCACCCGCACATGGATTCGTGCCAAAACGCGTTTTAAGCATGCATATGCATCTTTTCGTAGACGCGATTGCAGTTTTCTGCAAAACCACACGATATGCATGCAAATGGTGCTTTTGGCAGAACGCGCACGTGGATTTCTACCAAACGACGTGAAAAGCATGCCGATGCTGCTCTTTTTAGCACCCGCACATGGATTCGTGCCAAAACGCGTTTTAAGCATGCATATGCATCTTTTCGTAGACGCGATTGCAGTTTTCTGCAAAACCACACGATATGCATGCAAATGGTGCTTTTGGCAGAAAGCGCACGTGGATTTCTACCAAACGACGTGAAAAGCATGCCGATGCTGCTCTTTTTAGCACACGCACATGGATTTGTGCCAAAACGCTTTTTAAGCATGCATATGCATCTTTTGGTAGACGCGGATGCAGTTTTCTGCAAAACCACACGATATGCATGCAAATGGTGCTTTGGGCAGAACGCGCACGTGGATTTCTACGAAACGACGTGAAAAGCATGCCGATGCTGCTCTTTTTAGCACCCGCACATGGATTTGTGCCAAAACGCGTTTTAAGCATGCATATGCATCTTTTGGTAGACGCGATTGCAATTTTTCGCAAAACCACACGTTATGCATGCAAATGGTGCTTTTGGCAGAACGCCCACGTGGATTTCTACCAAGCCACGTGAAAAGCATGCCGATGCTGCTCTTTTTAGCACCCGCACATAGATTTGTGCCAAAACGCGTTTTAAGCATGGATATGCATCTTTTGGTAGACGCGATTGCAATTTTTCGCAAAACCACACAATATGCATGCAAATGGTGCTTTTGGCAGAACGCGCACGTGGATTTCTACCAAACGACGTGAAAAGCATGCCGATGCTGCTCTTTTTAGCACCCGCAGATGGATTCGTGCCAAAACGCTTTTTTAGCATGCATATGCATCTTTTGGTAGACGCGGATGCAGTTTTCTGCAAAACCACACGATATGCATGCAAATGGTGCTTTTGGCAGAACGCGCACGTGGATTTCTACCAAACGACGTGAAAAGCATGCCGATGCTGCTCTTTTTAGCACCCGCACATGGATTTGTGCCAAAACGCGTTTTAAGCATGGATATGCATCTTTTGGTAGACGCGATTGCAGTTTTCTGCAAAACCACACGATATGCATGCAAATGGTGCTTTTGGCAGAACGCGCACGTGGATTTCTACCAAACTACGTGAAAAGCATGCCGATGCTGCTCTTTTTAGCACCCGCACATGGATTCGTGCCAAAACGCGTTTTAAGCATGCATATGCATCTTTTGGTAGACGCGATTGCAGTTTTCTGCAAAACCACACGATATGCATGCAAATGGTGCTTTTGGCAGAACGCGCACGTGGATTTCTACCAAACAACGTGAAAAGTATGCCGATGCTGCTCTTTTAGCACCCGTGCATAGATTTGTGCCAAAACGCGTTTTAAGCATGCATATGCATCTTTTGGTAGACGCGATTGCAGTTTTCTGCAAAACCACACGATATCCATTCCAATGGTGCTTTTGGTAGAACGCGCTCGTGGATTTCTACCAAACGACGTGAAAAGCATGCCGATGCTGCTATTTTTAGCACTCGCACATGGATTCGTGCCAAAACGCGTTTTAAGCATGCATATGCATCTTTTGGTAGACGCGATTGCAGTTTTCTGCAAAACCACACGATATACATGCAAATGGTGCTTTTGGCAGAACGCGCACGTGGATTTCTACCAAACGACGTGAAAAGCATGCCGATGCTGCTCTTTTTAGCACCCGCACATGGATTTGTGCCAAATCGCGTTTTAAGCATGCATATGCATCTTTTGGTAGACACGATTGCAGTTTTCTGCAAAACCACACGATATGCATGCAAATGCTGCTTTTGGCAGAACGCGCACGTGCATTTCTACCAAACGACGTGAAAAGCATGCGGATGCTGCTCTTTTTAGCACCCGCACATGGATTCGTGCCAAAACGCGTTTTAAGAATGCATATCCATCTTTTGGTAGACGCGATTGCAGTTTTCTGCAAAACCGCACCATATGCATGCAAATGGTGCTTTTGGGAGAACGCGCACGTGGATTTCTACCAAACGACGAGAAAAGCATGCCGATGCTGCCCTTTTTAGCACCCGCACATAGATTTGTGCCAAAACGCGTTTTAAGCATTCATATGCATCTTTTGGTAGACGCAATTGCAGTTTTCTGCAAAACCACACGATAGGCATGCAAATGGTGCTTTTGGCAGAACGCGCACGTGGATTTCTACCGAACGACGTGAAAAGCATGCCGATGCTGCTCTTTTTAGCACCCTGTTACGTTTCGCCTACGACGCGCGGTAAAGCCAGCGCGGATGCAACGTACGCCGGAGCTTCGTTCAAAGCGGCGGACATTTTGGCCCGTTCGGAGCGGCCGCGACGCATCCCCGCCGAGCGCGTCCCGGCACGTTCAGTGCCACGTGTCTTTGTGTGTGCGTGTGTGTGTGTGTGCCCACGCTTGTCAAAGCGCGGCAGCCGCGGAGATGAGCTCCCCCAGTGTGAAGCGAGGAGGTCTGACCGGCGCCGGCCCGGCTGATGCGTCACCTCCTTGTCCCAACGTGTCTCTCAGTCCGTCCGTCGCCGCTGTCACGTGGTGTCGTCCCGTGACCTTCCTTCTTGCCCACGATGCCAAGAGTATAAGAGCAGCTGCCCCGGACGCCAGGAGAGAGGCTCCGATTTCTTTTGTTGAGTAACGTGCTCTCCCGTCTCTCTACTTCGGTCGACCTGACCGCCCGCTCTTTGCGATGCTAGAATAAATAAGCTGTTCTGTTAGCAGTCGCCTCATGCTTTGCTGGGACCTTCGGATGCTTCCAGTGTGCCCCAGGCCGCCAGGCCAACGCTACCCTTGGGGCTTGCGACCCATTTGCAACAAAGGGCGCCAGCGGTCCGATTGCAATAACGGGTGTCAGCACTGAGGTTCCAACAGCTGCTGGCAGCGCTGAGATTCCAACAGCCCGTGCCATCGGTGCGGATCAAACAGCTGGTTGCCAGCGGTGAGATCGCGACAACGGAGGCCAGCAGCGGAGATATGCGGTTGACTGTATGCTGAGCAGCACAACGACCATCCGGGAGCAGTGCAACGAACCCTGTGTGATGACTCGTTGCCTGCAGCGGAACGACTTCGCTGAATTCTTGGTTGCGAGGTTTGGTGAGTGCGGGACTTTCTTCTTCTGAGTTTTGCCAGGCTTTTGTTAGTGTCAGAAACAGAGCTGGTAATTGGGGTTGTCGTTGCTGCCGGGTTAGTTGCGGCAAGACAATAGTAGGCAGTAGAGAAAGCAGCATTCAGAGCAGCCATGGATTTGAAGTCGTTGCGCAAACCGAAATTGTTGGAGCTTGCAAGAGAGTTGGATCTGGATGTCTCAGACAAACTCAGAAAACCAGAACTGCTAAGGGCTATTCTTGAGTTAGGAGCTGAGGATGACAATCTGTTGGAATGCCTTGAGACCATTGAGGAGAGGGAGACGGCAAAAAGACAGGAGCGCGAACTTAGAGAGCAACAAGAGAAAGATGAGCGTGAACGTAAAGAACAGAGAGAGAGATGAGCTTGAACGCAAAGAACGAAAAGAGAAAGAAAAAGAAGAGCGTGACCGTCAACACGCTTTGGAAATGAAGCGTCTCGAGGTGGAGATGGAACGCGCTCGTAATGGAAGTCAGGCACACAGTGCAGGAGAACGAGTATTGTTCAAAATGACTGACCTGATGCGGCCGTTTAAGCTTGGAGAGGACATTGGTTTGTTCCTGGTTAACTTTGAGCGAACGTGCGAGAAGCAGGGGTTCTCTCGGGAAACGTGGCCACAGCGCTTGCTCACTTTGTTACCCGGCGAGGCGGCCGACGTAGTCGCTCGCTTGGAGAGAGAGGAGGCAGAGGATTTCGACAAAGTGAAATCGAGTCTGCTAAAAAAGTACAGGCTGTCAGCGGAGGCGTTCCGTCGGAAGTTTCGGGAAAATGAGAAAGGTAAAAGTGAGTCATATACAGAGTTTGCATACAGGCTTATGTCAAACATGCAGGAGTGGCTCAAAGAAGAGAAAGCGTTTGGTGACCACGAGAAAGTTCTGCAGTGTTTCGGGCTAGAACAGTTTTATAGTCGGTTACCTGAGAACGTGCAGTACTGGGTCTTGGATAGGCCAGACGTTAGTACGGTGGCTAGAGCCGCTGAGCTAGCCGAAGAGTTTGTGACGCGTCGGGCTCGCGGAGCTAAGGACGGTCAAAAGGGTGAATTTGGCTCCACGTTTGAGAGGCCGAAGTTCACGCCCATGAGAGCAAAGGGGGACACACGTAGTGCGGATGCGAGCGAAAGCAGTCCGACTGAACGTAAGGAGACGGCGGCAACCGAAGCCGAACGCAGAAAGCGGTTCGAGACGAGGCAAGCGCGCGTTTGTTATACGTGTCAGAAGCCGGGTCACTTTTCGGCGCAGTGTCCAGAAACAAAAACTAAAGTCGTGTTTTTGTCATTATGCAGCACTGACGAGAACATGAAGCTTCTCGAGCCTTACATGCGAGACCTCCTCGTGAACGGGAAAGAGTGCCGAGTGCTTCGCGATTCCACAGCTACAATGGATGTAGTTCACCCTTCTTACGTAGAACCCGATATGTTCACGGGCGAGTGCGCATGGATCAGGCAAGCCGTGGAAGCTCATAGCGTGTGTCTGCCCGTAGCAAAAGTGCTTATTGAAGGACCTTTCGGAGCACTTGAGACGGAGGCGGCAGTGTCATCTATGCTGAACCCCCAGTACCCGTACCTACTTTCGAACAGATCCGATCACCTCCTGCGCGAGAAGGGGCTTTTGTTTGGTGAGGCTAGCGTTCAGGCCTTAACCAGATCGAAGGTTCGGGAGCTCGCTGCAAAGGCGGTAGTTCCGGGGCCGACGTTGTCGAACGATGAGAAAGGGTCAGAGGCGCACCAAGCTGATATTCAGATCACGCCCGAGCTGAATAAAACTGAGTCTGTAGCGTTAAACGCACCAGATACTGGAGAGGAATTGTCCGATGCGGGAAAGTTAGAAGAGATAACTGCAGATTTGCTCATCGCGCCTACGTCAGACGGACTTAATAGGTTGCTAAAAGTCAGCCGGTCAGCTTTGATAGCCGAGCAAAAGAAGGATGGCAGCCTAGAAAACAAACGCTGCATTGTCAAAGAAGGTATCGCCAAGAAAAATGCTCGTTTGTGGAAAGAGGTGGGGTCCTGTACAGAAAGTATATAGACCGCAGGGGAGTGGAGTTCGATCAGCTGATCGTGCCTCAGTGCTACCGTCAGGATCTGTTGCGCTTGTCTCATGGGGGTTCGTGGTCCGGACACCTAGGAGTTAAGAAAACTAAGGACCGTCTCTTGCAAGAGTACTATTGGCCAGGGTGTTTTCGGGACGCAGACCACTTTGTGAAGACATGCGACACCTGTCAGCGGGTGGGCAAACCAGGGGACAAATTGAGGGCGCCGTTGAAGTTGGTACCTATCATTACGGAGCCTTTTAGACGGCTCGTTATTGATACAGTGGGACCTCTGCCGGTAACAGCCACGGGGTACAGACACATTTTGACTGTGATCTGCCCAGCGACAAAGTTCCCTGAAGCAGTGCCGCTTAAAGAACTCAGCTCAGTTGAGATAGTCAATGCACTGCTGTCCATATTTGCGCGAGTTGGTTTTCCTGCGGAAATCCAATCAGATCAGGGCACAGTGTTTACTAGCGCTTTGACGACAGCCTTTCTCGAAAGGTGCGGGGTAAGGCTGTTACACAGCTCAGTGCACCACCCCCAGTCGAATTCCATTGAGAAGCTCCACTCCGTCATGAAGCGCGTGTTGAGAGCATTGTGGTTTGAAGAACAAACTGACTGGGAGCTGTTTCTGCCTGGGGTGATGTTCGCATTGAGGAGCGCGCCGCATGCGGCTACAGAGTTTTCGCCAGGTGAGCTATTGTACGGTCGCTCGCTGCGATCTCCGCTTCGCATGCTTCGAAACGGATCACTGCCCTCTCCAAAGGCTGCAGACTATCTGTTTCACAAATGGCCGCCTCCTGCGCTGGAGCCTCGCTATGCAACAGTATTCCTTTTAGGTGCGTCACAAAAAGGGGAGTCTCAACGGTAACGCCGATGGCTTAAGTCGATGCCCCTAACGTGGGAATCAGCCTCAAAATTGTTTGTTATTGATGTTTTTCTTCCTGAGGCAGGATTTTTAACATATTGCTTTTGTGTAGTGTTTCAAAGTGATGATGTGCTTTCTAGTGCAATTTTCCGATTTGTGGATGCGTTCTGAGTGCTGCTATAGACTACTGTCAGGAACTAGGCAGTAGTATAAAAGGGGAAAGAGCCTGGCATGGCTTAGTGAGGGTTTTGCCGTGCTTGCTGACTGAGCGGCTGAGTTTCGGCGCAGTTCTAACGCTTGCTGGGAAAGAGAACAAAACTGGCAACTCTTCTGAACTCACTTTGCAGTGTCCTGTGTGAACCTGAATGTGAGAACGAGGCCTTCTCGGTGCGCTGCGCTCAAGAAACGCCGAGGGACGACCGACTTCGGTTATGACCATCATCGAGCGACATCCCTCCGGACAGCGGATGCAGTCCCCTGACCATCGGGATCTCCCTCCCCCGGCGGGGCGGTCTGTTACGTTTCGCTTACGACGCGCGGTAAAGCCAGCGCGGATGCAACGTTCGCCGGAGCTTCGTTCAAAGCGGCGGACATTTTGGCCCGTTCGGAGCGGCTGCGACGCATCCCCGCCGAGCGCGTCCCGGCACGTTCAGTGCCACGTGTCTTTGTGTGTGCGTGTGTGTGTGTGTGACCACGCTTGTCAAAGCGCGGCAGCCGGGGAGAGGAGCTCCCCCAGTGTGAAGCGAGGAGGTCTGACCGGCGCCGGCCCGGCTGATGCGTCACCTCCTTGTCCCAACGTGTCTCTCAGTCCGTCCGTCGCCGCTGTCACGTGGTGTCGTCCCGTGACCTTCCTTCTTGCCCGCGACGCCAAGAGTATAAGAGCAGCTGCCCCGGACGCCAGGAGAGAGGCTCCGATTTCTTCTGTTGAGTAACGTGCTCTCCCGTCTCTCTACTTCGGTCGACCTGACCGCCCACTCTTTGCGATGCTAGAATAAACAAGTTGTTCTGTTAGCAGTCGCCTCATGCTTTGCTGGGACCTTCGGATGCTTCCAGTGTGCCCCAGGCCGCCAGGCCAACGCTATCCTTGGGGCTTGCGACCCATTTGCAACAAAGGGCGCCAGCGGTCCGATTGCAATAACGGGTGTCAGCACTGAGGTTCCAACTGCTGGTGGCAGCGCTGAGATTCCAACAGCCGGTGCCATCGGTGCGGATCAAACAACCCGCACATGGATTCGTGCCAAAACGCGTTTTAAGCATGCATATGCATCTTTTGTTAGACGCAATTGCAGTTTGCTGCAAAACCACACGATATGCATGCAAATGGTGCTTTTGGCAGAACGCGCACGTGTATTTATACCAAACGACGTGAAAAGCATGCCGATGCTCCTCTTTTTAGCACCCGCAAATGGATTCGTGCCAAAACGCGTTTTAAGCATGCATATGCATCTTTTGGTAGACGCGATTGCAGTTTTCTGCAAAACCACACGATAGGCATGCAAATGGTGCTTTTGGCAGAACGCGCACGTGGATTCCTACCGAACGTCGTGAAAAGCATGCCGATGCTGCTCTTTTTAACACCCGCACATGGACACGTGCCAAAACGCGTTTTAAGCATGCATATGCATCTTTTGGTAGACGCGATTGCAGTTTTCTGCAAAACCACACGATATGCATGCAAATGGTGCTTTTGGCAGAACGCGCACGTGTATTTCTACCAAACGACGTGAAAAGCATGCCGATGCTCCTCTTTTTAGCACCCGCACATGAATTCGTGCCAAAACGCGTTTTAAGCATGCATATGCATCTTTTGGTAGACGCGATTGCAGTTTTCTGCAAAACCACACGATATGCATGCAAATGGTGCTTTTGGCAGAACGCGCACGTGGATTTCTACCAAACGACGTGAAAAGCATGCCGATGCTGCTCTTTTTAGCACCCCCACATGGATTCGTGCCAAAACGTGTTTTAAGCATGCATATGCATCTTTTGGTAGACACGATTGCAGGTTTCTGCAAAACCACACGATTTGCATGCAAATGGTGCTTTTCGCAGAACGCGCATGTGGATTTCTACCAAACGACGTGAAAAGCATGCCTATGCTGCTCTTTTTGGCACCCGCACATGAATTCGTGCCAAAACGCGTTTTAAGCATGCATATGCATCTTTTGGTAGACGCGATTGCAGTTTTCTGCAAAACCACACGATAGGCATGCAAATGGTGCTTTTGGCAGAACGCGCACGTGGATTCCTACCGAACGTCGTGAAAAGCATGCCGATGCTGCTCTTTTTAGCACCCGCACATAGACTCGTGCAAAAACGCGTTTTAAGCATGCATATGCATGTTTTGGTAGACGCGATTGCAGTTTTCTGCAAAACCACACGATTTGCATGCAAATGGTGCTTTTCGCAGAACGCGCATGTGGATTTCTACGAAACGACGAGAAAGGCATGCCGATGCTGCTCTTTTTAGCACCCGCACATGGATTCGTGCCAAAACGCGTTTTAAGCATGGATATGCATCTTTTGGTAGACGCGATTGCAGTTTTCTGCAAAACCACACGATATGCATGCAAATGGTGCTTTTGGCAGAACGCGCACGTGGATTTCGACCAAGCGACGTGAAAAGCATGCCGATGCTGCTCTTTTTAGCACCCCCACATGGATTTGTGCCAAAACGCGTTTTTAGCATGCACAAGCATCTTTTGGTAGACGCGGATGCAGTTTTCTGCAAAACCGCACGATATGCATGCAAATGGTGCTTTTGGCAGAACGCGCACGTGGATTTCTACCAAACGACGTGAAAAGCATGCCGATGCTGCTTTTTTTAGCACCCGCACATGGATTCGTGCCAAAACGCGTTTTAAGCATGCATATGCATCTTTTGGTAGACGTGATTGCAGTTTTCTGCAAAACCACACGATATACATGCAAATGGTCCTTTTGGGAGAACGCGCACGTGGATTTCTACCAAACGACGTGAAAAGCATGCCGATGCTGCTCTTTTTGGCACCCGCACATGGATTCGTGCTAAAACGCGTTTTAAGCATGCATATGCATCTTTTGGTAGACGCGATTGCAGTTTTCTTGAAAACCACACCATATGCATGCAAAAGGTGCTTTTGGCAGAACGCGCACGTGGATTTCTACCAAACGACGTGAAAAGCATGCCGATGCTGCTCTTTTTAGCACCCGCACATGGATTCGTGCCAAAACGCGTTTTAAGCATGCATATGCATCTTTTGGTAGACGCAATTGCAGTTTTCTGCAAAACCACACGATATGGATGCAACTGGTGCTTTTGGCAGAACGCGCATGTGGATTTCTACCAAACGACGTGAAAAGCATGCCGATGCTGCTCTTTTTAACACCCGCACATGGAGTCGTGCCAAAACGCGTTTTAAGCATGCATATGCATCTTTTGGTAGACGCGATTGCAGTTTTCTGCAAAACCACACGATATGCATTCCAATGGTGCTTTTGGCAGAACGCGCTCGTGGATTTCTACCAAACGACGTGAAAAGCATGCCGATGCTGCTATTTTTAGCACTCGCACATGGATTCGTGCCAAAACGCGTTTTAAGCATGCATATGCATCTTTTGGTAGACGCGATTGCAGTTTTCTGCAAAACCGCACGATATGCATGCAAATGGTGCTTTTGGCAGAACGCGCACGTGGATTTCTACCAAACAACGTGAAAAGCATGCCGATGCTGCTTTTTTTAGCACCCGCACATGGATTCGTGCCAAAACGCGTTTTAAGCATGCATATGCATCTTTTGGTAGACGTGATTGCAGTTTTCTGCAAAACCACACGATATACATGCAAATGGTCCTTTTGGGAGAACGCGCACGTGGATTTCTACCAAACGACGTGAAAAGCATGCCGATGCTGCTCTTTTTGGCAACCGCACAAGGATTCGTGCTAAAACGCGTTTTAAGCATGCATATGCATCTTTTGGTAGACGCGATTGCAGTTTTCTGCAAAACCACACGATATGCATGCAAAAGGTGCTTTTGGCAGAACGCGCACGTGGATTTCTACCAAACGACGTGAAAGGCATGCCGATGCTGCTCTTTTTAGCACACGCACATGGATTCGTGCCAAAACGCTTTTTAAGCATGCATATGCATCTTTTGGTAGACGCGGATGCAGTTTTCTGCAAAACCACACGATATGCATGCAAATGGTGCTTTTGGCAGAACGCGCACGTGGATTTCTACCAAACGACGTGAAAAATATGCCGATGCTGCTCTTTTTAGCACCCGCACAAGGATTTGTGCCAAAACGCGTTTTAAGCATGCATATGCATCTTTTGGTAGACGCGATTGCAATTTTTCGCAAAACCACACGTTATGCATGCAAATGGTGCTTTTGGCAGAACGCCCACGTGGATTTCTACCAAGCCACGTGAAAAGCATGCCGATGCTGCTCTTTATAGCACCCGCACATGGATTTGTGCCAAAACGCGTTTTAAGCATGGATATGCATCTTTTGGTAGACGCGATTGCAATTTTTCGCAAAACCACACGTTATGCATGCAAATGGTGCTTTTGGTAGAACGCCCACGTGGATTTCTACCAAACCACGTGAAAAGCATGCCGATGCTGCTCTTTTTAGCACCCGCACATGGATTCATGCCAAAACGCTTTTTAAGCATGCATATGCATCTTTTGGTAGACGCGGATGCAGTTTTCTGAAAACCACACGATATGCATGCAAATGGTGCTTTTGGCAGAACGCGCACGTGGATTTCTACCAAACGACGTGAAAAGCATGCCGATGCTGCTCTTTTTAGCACCCGCACATGGATTTGTGCCAAAACGCGTTTTAAGCATGGATATGCATCTTTTGGTAGACGCGATTGCAGTTTTCTGCAAAACCACACGATATGCATGCAAATGGTGCTTTTGGCAGAACGCGCCCGTGGATTTGTACCAAACGACGTGAAAAGCATGCCGATGCTGCTCTTTTTAGCACCCGCACACGGATTCGTGCCAAAACGCGTTTTAAGCATGCATATGCATCTTTTGGTAGACGCGATTGCAGTTTTCTGCAAAACCACACAATATGCATGCAAATGGTGCTTTTGGCAGAACGCGCACGTGGATTTCTACCAAACGACGTGAAAAGCATGCCGATGCTGCTCTTTTTAGCACCCGCAGATGGATTCGTGCCAAAACGCTTTTTTAGCATGCATATGCATCTTTTGGTAGACGCGGATGCAGTTTTCTGCAAAACCACACGATATGCATGCAAATGGTGCTTTTGGCAGAACGTGCACGTGGATTTCTACCAAACGACGTGAAAAGCATGCCGATGCTGCTCTTTTTAGCACCCGCACATGGATTTGTGCCAAAACGCGTTTTAAGCATGGATATGCATCTTTTGGTAGACGCGATTGCAGTTTTCTGCAAAACCACACGATATGCATGCAAATGGTGCTTTTGGCAGAACGCGCACGTGGATTTCTACCAAACTACGTGAAAAGCATGCCGATGCTGCTCTCTTTAGCACCCGCACATGGATTTGTGCCAAAACGCGTTTTAAGCATGGATATGCATCTTTTGGTAGACGCGATTGCAGTTTTCTGCAAAACCACACGATACGCATAGAAATGGTGCTTTTGGCAGAATGCGCACGTGGATTTCTACCAAACAACGTGAAAAGTATGCCGATGCTGCTCTTTTAGCACCCGCACATGGATTTGTGCCAAAACGCGTTTTAAGCATGCATATGCATCTTTTGGTAGACGCGATTGCAGTTTTCTGCAAAACCACACGATATGCATTCCAATGGTGCTTTTGGCAGAACGCGCTCGTGGATTTCTACCAAACGACGTGAAAAGCATGCCGATGCTGCTATTTTTAGCACTCGCACATGGATTCGTGCCAAAACGCGTTTTTAAGCATGCATATGCATCTTTTGGTAGACGCGATTGCAGTTTTCTGCAAAACCACACGATATACATGCAAATGGTGCTTTTGGCAGAACGCGCACGTGGATTTCTACCAAACGACGTGAAAAGCATGCCGATGCTGCTCTTTTTAGCACCCGCACATGGATTTGTGCCAAAACGCGTTTTAAGCATGCACAAGCATGTTTTGGTAGACGCGAATGCAGTTTTCTGAAAAACCACACGATGTGCATGCAAATGGTGCTTTTGGCAGAACGCGCACGTGTATTTTTACCAAACGACGTGAAAAGCATGCCGATGCTGCTCTTTTTAGGAACCGCACATGGATTTGTGCCAAAACGCATTTTAAGCATGCATATGCATTTTTTGGTAGACGCGATTGCAGTTTTCTGCAAAACCACACGATATGCATGCAAATGGTGCTTTTGGCAGAACGCGCACGTGGATTTCCACCAAACGACGTGAAAAGCATGCCGATGCTGCTCTTTTTAGCACCCGCACATGGATTCGTGCCAAAACGCGTTTTAAGCATGCATATGCATCTTTTGGTAGACGCGATTGCAGTTTTCTGCAAAACCACACAATATGCATGCAAATGGTGCTTTTGGCAGAACGCGCACGTGGATTTCTACCAAACGACGTGAAAAGCATGCCGATGCTGCTCTTTTTAGCACCCGCACATGGATTTGTGCCAAAACGCGTTTTAAGCATGCATATGCATTTTTGGTAGACGCGATTGCAGTTTTCTGCAAAACCACACGATATGCATGCAAATGGTGCTTTTGGCAGAACGCGCACGTGGATTTCTACCAAACGACGTGAAAAGCATGCCGATGCTGCTCTTTTTAGCACCCGCACATGGATTTGTGCCAAAACGCTTTTTAAGCATGCATATGCATCTTTTGGTAGACGCGGATGCAGTTTTCTGCAAAACCACACGATATGCATGCAAATGGTGCTTTTGGCAGAACGCGCACGTGGATTTCTACCAAACGACGTGAAAAGCATGCCGATGCTGCTCTTTTTAGCACCCGCACAAGGATTTGTGCCAAAACGCTTTTTAAGCATGCATATGCATCTTTTGGTAGACGCGATTGCAGTTTTCTGCAAAACCACACGATATGCATGCAAATGGTGCTTTGGGCAGAACGCGCACGTGGATTTCCACGAAACGACGTGAAAAGCATGCGATGCTGCTCTTTTTAGCACCCGCACATGGATTTGTGCCAAAACGCGTTTTAAGCATGCATATGCATCTTTTGGTAGACGCGATTGCAATTTTTCGCAAAACCACACGTTATGCATGCAAATGGTGCTTTTGGCAGAACGCCCACGTGGATTTCTACCAAGCCACGTGAAAAGCATGCCGATGCTGCTCTTTTTAGCACCCGCACATGGATTTGTGCCAAAACGAGTTTTAAGCATGGATATGCATCTTTTGGTAGACGCGATTGCAATTTTTCGCAAACCACACGTTATGCATGCAAATGGTGCTTTTGGCAGAACGCCCACGTGGATTTCTACCAAACCACGTGAAAAGCATGCCGATGCTGCTCTTTTTAGCACCCGCACATGGATTCATGCCAAAACGCTTTTAAGCATGCATATGCATCTTTTGGTAGACGCGGATGCAGTTTTCTGAAAACCACACGATATGCATGCAAATGGTGCTTTTGGCAGAACGCGCACGTGGATTTCTACCAAACGACGTGAAAAGCATGCCGATGCTGCTCTTTTTAGCACCCGCACATGATTTGTGCCAAAACGCGTTTTAAGCATGGATATGCATCTTTTGGTAGACGCGATTGCAGTTTTCTGCAAAACCACACGATATGCATGCAAATGGTGCTTTTGGCAGAACGCGCCCGTGGATTTGTACCAAACGACGTGAAAAGCATGCCGATGCTGCTCTTTTTAGCACCCGCACACGGATTCGTGCCAAAACGCGTTTTAAGCATGCATATGCATCTTTTGGTAGACGCGATTGCAGTTCTCTGCAAAACCACACAATATGCATGCAAATGGTGCTTTTGGCAGAACGCGCACGTGGATTTCTACCAAACGACGTGAAAAGCATGCCGATGCTGCTCTTTTTAGCACCCGCAGATGGATTCGTGCCAAAACGCTTTTTTAGCATGCATATGCATCTTTTGGTAGACGCGGATGCAGTTTTCTGCAAAACCACACGATATGCATGCAAATGGTGCTTTTGGCAGAACGTGCACGTGGATTTCTACCAAACGACGTGAAAAGCATGCCGATGCTGCTCTTTTTAGCACCCGCACATGGATTTGTGCCAAAACGCGTTTTAAGCATGGATATGCATCTTTTGGTAGACGCGATTGCAGTTTTCTGCAAAACCACACGATATGCATGCAAATGGTGCTTTTGGCAGAACGTGCACGTGGATTTCTACCAAACTACGTGAAAAGCATGCCGATGCTGCTCTTTTTAGCACCCGCACATGGATTTGTGCCAAAACGCGTTTTAAGCATGGATATGCATCTTTTGGTAGACGCGATTGCAGTTTTCTGCAAAACCACACGATACGCATAGAAATGGTGCTTTTGGCAGAATGCGCACGTGGATTTCTACCAAACAACGTGAAAAGTATGCCGATGCTGCTCTTTTAGCACCCGCACATGGATTTGTGCCAAAACGCGTTTTAAGCATGCATATGCATCTTTTGGTAGACGCGATTGCAGTTTTCTGCAAAACCACACGATATGCATTCCAATGGTGCTTTTGGCAGAACGCGCTCGTGGATTTCTACCAAACGACGTGAAAAGCATGCCGATGCTGCTATTTTTAGCACTCGCACATGGATTCGTGCCAAAACGCGTTTTAAGCATGCATATGCATCTTTTGGTAGACGCGATTGCAGTTTTCTGCAAAACCACACGATATACATGCAAATGGTGCTTTTGGCAGAACGCGCACGTGGATTTCTGCCAAACGACGTGAAAAGCATGCCGATGCTGCCCTTTTTAGCACCCGCACATAGATTCGTGCCAAAACGCGTTTTAAGCATTCATATGCATCTTTTGGTAGACGCAATTGCAGTTTTCTGCAAAACCACACGATATGCATGCAAATGGTGCTTTTGGCAGAACGCAGACGTGGATTTCTACCAAACGACGTGAAAAGCATGCCGATGCTGCTCTTCTTAGCACCCGCAAATGGATTTGTGCCAAAACGCGTTTTAAGCATGCATATGCATCTTTTGGTAGACGCGATTGCAGTTTTCCGCAAAACCACACGATATGCATGCAAATGGTGCTTTTGGCAGAACGCGCACGTGGATTTCTACCAAGCGACGTGAAAAGCATGCCGATGCTGCTCTTTTTAGCACCCGCACATGGATTCGTGCCAAAACGCTTTTTAAGCATGCATATGCATCTTTTGATAGACGCGATTGCAGTTTTCTGCAAAACCACACGATATGCATGCAAATGGTGCTTTTGGCAAAACGCGCACGTGGATTTCTACCAAGCGACGTGAAAAGCGTGCCGATGCTGCTCTTTTTAGCACCCGCACATGGATTCGTGCCAAAACGCTTTTTAAGCATGCATATGCATCTTTTGGTAGACGCGATTACAGTTTTCTGCAAAACCACACGATATGCATGCAAATAGTGCTTTTGGCAGAACGCGCACGTGGATTTCTACCAAGCCACGTGAAAAGCATGCCGATGCTGCTCTTTTTAGCACCCGCACATGGATTCGTGCCAAAACGCTTTTTAAGCATGCATATGCATCTTTTGGTAGACACGGATGCAGTTTTCTGAAAACCACACGATATGCATGCAAATGGTGCTTTTGGCAGAACGCGCACGTGCATTTCTACCAAACGACGTGAAAAGCATGCCGATGCTGCTCTTTTTAGCACCCGCACATGGATTTGTGCCAAAACGCGTTTTAAGCATGGATATGCATCTTTTGGTAGACGCGATTGCAGTTTTCTGCAACACCACACGATATGCATGCAAATGGTGCTTTTGGCAGAACGCGCACGTGGATTTCTACCAAACGACGTGAAAAGCATGCCGATGCTGCTCTCTTTAGCACCCGCACATGGATTTGTGCCAAAACGCGTTTTAAGCATGGATATGCATCTTTTGGTAGACGCGATTGCAGTTTTCTGCAAAACCACACGATATGCATAGAAATGGTGCTTTTGGCAGAACGCGCACGTGGATTTCTACCAAACGACGTGAAAAGCATGCCGATGCTGCTCTTTTTAGCACCCGCACATGGATTCGTGCCAAAACGCGTTTTAAGCATGCATATGCATCTTTTCGTAGACGCGATTGCAGTTTTCTGCAAAACCACACGATATGCATGCAAATGGTGCTTTTGGCAGAAAGCGCACGTGGATTTCTACAAACGACGTGAAAAGCATGCCGATGCTGCTCTTTTTAGCACCCGCACATGGATTCGTGCCAAAACACGTTTTAAGCATGCATATGCATCTTTTGGTAGACGCGATTGCAGTTTTCTGCGAAACCCCACGATATGCATGCAAATGGTGCTTTTGGCAGAACCCGCACGTGGATTTCTACCAAACGACGTGAAAAGCACGGCGATGCTGCTCTTTTTAGCACCCGCACATTGAATTTGTGCCAAAACGCGTTTTAAGCATGCACAAGCATCTTTTGGTAGACGCTCATGCAGTTTTCTGCAAAACCGCACGATATGCATGCAAATGTTGCTTTTGGCAGAACGCGCACGTGGATTTCTACCAAACGACGTGAAAAGCATGCCGATGCTGCTCTTTTTAGCACCCGCACATGGATTTGTGCCAAAATGCGTTTTAAGCATGCATATGCATCTTTTGGTAGACGCGATTTCAGTTTTCTGCAGAACCACACGATATGCATGCAAATGGTGCTTTTGGCAGAACGCGTGCGTGGATTTCTACCAAACGACGTGAAAAGCATGCCGATGCTGCTCTTTTTAGCACCCGCACATGGATTCGTGCCAAAACGCGTTTTAAGCATGCATATGCATCTTTTGGTAGACGCGATTGCAGTTTTCTGCAAAACCACACGATATGCATGCAAATGGTGCTTTTGGCAGAACGCGAACGTGGATTTCTACCAAACGACGTGAAAAGCATGCCGATGCTGCTCTTTTTAGCACCCGCACATGGATTCGTGCGAAAACGCGTTTTAAGCATGCATATGCATCTTTTGGCAGACGCGATTGCAGTTTTCTGCAAAACCACACGATATGCATGCAAATGGTGCTTTTGGCAGAACGCGCACGTGGATTTCTACCAAACGACCTGAAAAGAATGCCGATGCTGCTCTTTTTAGCACCCGCACACGGATTTGTGCCAAAACGCGTTTTAAGCATGCATATGCATCTTTTGGTAGACGCGATTGCAGTTTTCTGCAAAAGCACACGATATACATGCAAATGTTGCTTTTGGAACAACGCGCACGTGGATTTCTACCAAATGACGTAAAAAGCATGCCGATGCTGCTCTTTTTCGCACCCGCACATGGATTTGTGCCAAAACGCGTTTTAAGCATGCATATGCATCTTTTGGTAGACGCAATTGCAGTTTTCTGCAAAACCACACGATATGCATGCAAATGGTGCTTTTGGCAGAACGCGCACGTGGATTTCTACGAAACGACGTGAAAAGCATGCCGATGCTGCTCTTTTTAGCACCCGCACATGGATTTGTGCCAAAACGCGTTTTAAGCATAGATATGCATCTTTTGGTAGACGCGATTGCAATTTTTCCGCAAAACCACACGATATGCATGCAAATGGTGCTTTTGGCAGAACGCCCACGTGGATTTCTACCAAGCCACGTGAAATGCATGCCGATGCTGCTCTTTTTAGCACCCGCACATCGATTCGTGCCAAAACGCTTTTTAAGCATGCATATGCATCTTTTGGTAGACACGGATGCAGTTTTCTGAAAACCACACGATATGCATGCAAATGGTGCTTTTGGCAGAACGCGCACGTGCATTTCTACCAAACGACGTGAAAAGCATGCCGATGCTGCTCTTTTTAGCACCCGCACATGGATTTGTGCCAAAACGCGTTTTAAGCATGGATATGCATCTTTTGGTAGACGCGATTGCAGTTTTCTGCAACACCACACGATATGCATGCAAATGGTGCTTTTGGCAGAACGCGCACGTGGATTTGTACCAAACGACGTGAAAAGCATGCCGATGCTGCTCTTTTTAGCACCCGCACATGGATTCGTGCCAAAACGCGTTTTAAGCATGCATATGCATCTTTTGGTAGACGCGATTGCAGTTTTCTGCAAAACCACACGATATGCATGCAAATGGTGCTTTTGGCAGAACGCGCATGTGGATTTCTACCAAACGACGTGAAAAGCATGCCGATGCTGCTCTTTTTAGCACCCGCACATGCATTTGTGCCAAAACGCGTTTTAAGCATGCACAAGCATCTTTTGGTAGACGCGAATGCAGTTTTCTGAAAAACCACACGATGTGCATGCAAATGGTGCTTTTGGCAGAACGCGCACGTGTATTTCTACCAAACGACGTGAAAAGCATGCCGATGCTGCTCTTTTTAGGAACCGCACATGGATTTGTGCCAAAACGCATTTTAAGCATGCATATGCATCTTTTGGTAGACGCGATTGCAGTTTTCTGCAAAACCACACGATATGCATGCAAATGGTGCTTTTGGCAGAACGCGCATGTGGATTTCTACCAAACGACGTGAAAAGCATGCCGATGCTGCTCTTTCTAGCACCCGCACATGGATTCGTGCCAAAACGCGTTTTAAGCATGCATATGCATCTTTTGGTAGACGCGATTGCAGTTTTCTGCAAAACCACACAATATGCATGCAAATGGTGCTTTTGGCAGAACGCGCACGTGGATTTCTACCAAACGACGTGAAAAGCATGCCGATGCTGCTCTTTTTAGCACCCGCACATGGATTTGTGCCAAAACGCGTTTTAAGCATGCATATGCATTTTTTGGTAGACGCGATTGCAGTTTTCTGCAAAACCACACGATATGCATGCAAATGGTGCTTTTGGCAGAACGCGCACGTGGATTTCTACCAAACGACGTGAAAAGCATGCCGATGCTGCTCTTTTTAGCACCCGCACATGGATTTGTGCCAAAACGCTTTTTAAGCATGCATATGCATCTTTTGGTAGACGCGGATGCAGTTTTTCTGCAAAAACCACACGATATGCATGCAAATGTTGCTTTTGGCAGAACGCGCACGTGGATTTCTACCAAACGACGTGAAAAGCATGCCGATGCTGCTCTTTTTAGCACCCGCACATGGATTTGTGCCAAAATGCGTTTTAAGCATGCATATGCATCTTTTGGTAGACGCGATTTCAGTTTTCTGCAGAACCACACGATATGCATGCAAATGGTGCTTTGGCAGAACGCGTGCGTGGATTTCTACCAAACGACGTGAAAAGCATGCGATGCTGCTCTTTTAGCACCCGCACATGGATTCGTGCCAAAACGCGTTTTAAGCATGCATATGCATCTTTTGGTAGACGCGATTGCAGTTTTCTGCAAAACCACACGATATGCATGCAAATGGTGCTTTTGGCAGAACGCGAACGTGGATTTCTACCAAACGACGTGAAAAGCATGCCGATGCTGCTCTTTTTAGCACCCCGCACATGGATTCGTGCGAAAACGCGTTTTAAGCATGCATATGCATCTTTTGGCAGACGCGATTGCAGTTTTCTGCAAAACCACACGATATGCATGCAAATGGTGCTTTTGGCAGAACGCGCACGTGGATTTCTACCAAACGACCTGAAAAGAATGCCGATGCTGCTCTTTTTAGCACCCGCACACGGATTTGTGCCAAAACGCGTTTTAAGCATGCATATGCATCTTTTGGTAGACGCGATTGCAGTTTTCTGCAAAAGCACACGATATACATGCAAATGTTGCTTTTGGAACAACGCGCACGTGGATTTCTACCAAATGACGTAAAAAGCATGCCGATGCTGCTCTTTTTCGCACCCGCACATGGATTTGTGCCAAAACGCGTTTTAAGCATGCATATGCATCTTTTGGTAGACGCAATTGCAGTTTTCTGCAAAACCACACGATATGCATGCAAATGGTGCTTTTGGCAGAACGCGCACGTGGATTTCTACGAAACGACGTGAAAAGCATGCCGATGCTGCTCTTTTTAGCACCCGCACATGGATTTGTGCCAAAACGCGTTTTAAGCATAGATATGCATCTTTTGGTAGACGCGATTGCAATTTTTCGCAAAACCACACGATATGCATGCAAATGGTGCTTTTGGCAGAACGCCCCCCGTGGATTTCTACCAAGCCACGTGAAATGCATGCCGATGCTGCTCTTTTTAGCACCCTCACATCGATTCGTGCCAAAACGCTTTTTAAGCATGCATATGCATCTTTTGGTAGACACGGATGCAGTTTTCTGAAAACCACACGATATGCATGCAAATGGTGCTTTTGGCAGAACGCGCACGTGCATTTCTACCAAACGACGTGAAAAGCATGCCGATGCTGCTCTTTTTAGCACCCGCACATGGATTTGTGCCAAAACGCGTTTTAAGCATGGATATGCATCTTTTGGTAGACGCGATTGCAGTTTTCTGCAACACCACACGATATGCATGCAAATGGTGCTTTTGGCAGAACGCGCACGTGATTTGTACCAAACGACGTGAAAAGCATGCCGATGCTGCTCTTTTTAGCACCCGCACATGGATTCGTGCCAAAACGCGTTTTAAGCATGCATATGCATCTTTTGGTAGACGCGATTGCAGTTTTCTGCAAAACCACACGATATGCATGCAAATGGTGCTTTTGGCAGAACGCGCATGTGGATTTCTACCAAACGACGTGAAAAGCATGCCGATGCTGCTCTTTTTAGCACCCCGCACATGCATTTGTGCCAAAACGCGTTTTAAGCATGCACAAGCATCTTTTGGTAGACGCGAATGCAGTTTTCTGAAAAACCACACGATGTGCATGCAAATGGTGCTTTTGGCAGAACGCGCACGTGTATTTCTACCAAACGACGTGAAAAGCATGCCGATGCTGCTCTTTTTAGGAACCGCACATGGATTTGTGCCAAAACGCATTTTAAGCATGCATATGCATCTTTTGGTAGACGCGATTGCAGTTTTCTGCAAAACCACACGATATGCATGCAAATGGTGCTTTGGGCAGAACGCGCACGTGGATTTCTACGAAACGGACGTGAAAAGCATGCCGATGCTGCTCTTTTTAGCACCCGCACATGGATTTGTGCCAAAACGCGTTTTAAGCATGCATATGCATCTTTTGGTAGACGCGATTGCAATTTTTCGCAAAACCACACGTTATGCATGCAAATGGTGCTTTTGGCAGAACGCCCACGTGGATTTCTACCAAGCCACGTGAAAAGCATGCCGATGCTGCTCTTTTTAGCACTCGCACATGGATTTGTGCCAAAACGCGTTTTAAGCATGGATATGCATTTTTGGTAGACGCGATTGCAATTTTTCGCAAAACCACACAATGTGCATGCAAATGGTGCTTTTGGCAGAACGCGCACGTGGATTTCTACCAAACGACGTGAAAAGCATGCCGATGCTGCTCTTTTTAGCACCCGCAGATGGATTCGTGCCAACACGCTTTTTTAGCATGCATATGCATCTTTTGGTAGACGCGGATGCAGTTTTCTGCAAAACCACACGATATGCATGCAAATGGTGCTTTTGGCAGAACGCGCACGTGGATTTCTACCTAAACGACGTGAAAAGCACGGCGATGCTGCTCTTTTTAGCACCCGCACATGGATTTGTGCCAAAACGCGTTTTAAGCATGCACAAGCATCTTTTGGTAGACGCTCATGCAGTTTTCTGCAAAACCGCACGATATGCATGCAAATGTTGCTTTTGGCAGAACGCGCACGTGGATTTCTACCAAACGACGTGAAAAGCATGCCGATGCTGCTCTTTTTAGCACCCGCACATGGATTTGTGCCAAAATGCGTTTTAAGCATGCATATGCATCTTTTGGTAGACGCGATTTCAGTTTTCTGCAGAACCACACGATATGCATGCAAATGGTGCTTTTGCAGAACGCGTGCGTGGATTTCTACCAAACGACGTGAAAAGCATGCCGATGCTGCTCTTTTTAGCACCCGCACATGGATTCGTGCCAAAACGCGTTTTAAGCATGCATATGCATCTTTTGGTAGACGCGATTGCAGTTTTCTGCAAAACCACACGATATGCATGCAAATGGTGCTTTTGGCAGAACGCGAACGTGGATTTCTACCAAACGACGTGAAAAGCATGCCGATGCTGCTCTTTTTAGCACCCGCACATGGATTCGTGCGAAAACGCGTTTTAAGCATGCATATGCATCTTTTGGCAGACGCGATTGCAGTTTTCTGCAAAACCACACGATATGCATGCAAATGGTGCTTTTGGCAGAACGCGCACGTGGATTTCTACCAAACGACCTGAAAAGAATGCCGATGCTGCTCTTTTTAGCACCCGCACACGGATTTGTGCCAAAACGCGTTTTAAGCATGCATATGCATCTTTTGGTAGACGCGATTGCAGTTTTCTGCAAAAGCACACGATATACATGCAAATGTTGCTTTTGGAACAACGCGCACGTGGATTTCTACCAAATGACGTAAAAAGCATGCCGATGCTGCTCTTTTTCGCACCCCGCACATGGATTTGTGCCAAAACTCGTTTTAAGCATGCATATGCATCTTTTGGTAGACGCAATTGCAGTTTTCTGCAAAACCACACGATATGCATGCAAATGGTGCTTTTGGCAGAACGCGCACGTGGATTTCTACGAAACGACGTGAAAAGCATGCCGATGCTGCTCTTTTTAGCACCCGCACATGGATTTGTGCCAAAACGCGTTTTAAGCATAGATATGCATCTTTTGGTAGACGCGATTGCAATTTTTCGCAAAACCACACGATATGCATGCAAATGGTGCTTTTGGCAGAACGCCCACGTGGATTTCTACCAAGCACGTGAAATGCATGCCGATGCTGCTCTTTTTAGCACCCGCACATCGATTCGTGCCAAAACGCTTTTTAAGCATGCATATGCATCTTTTGGTAGACACGGATGCAGTTTTCTGAAAACCACACGATATGCATGCAAATGGTGCTTTTGGCAGAACGCGCACGTGCATTTCTACCAAACGACGTGAAAAGCATGCCGATGCTGCTCTTTTTAGCACCCGCACATGGATTTGTGCCAAAACGCGTTTTAAGCATGGATATGCATCTTTTGGTAGACGCGATTGCAGTTTTCTGCAAAACCACACGATATGCATGCAAATGGTGCTTTTGGCAGAACGCGCATGTGGATTTCTACCAAACGACGTGAAAAGCATGCCGATGCTGCTCTTTTTAGCACCCGCACATGCATTTGTGCCAAAACGCGTTTTAAGCATGCACAAGCATCTTTTGGTAGACGCGAATGCAGTTTTCTGAAAAACCACACGATGTGCATGCAAATGGTGCTTTTGGCAGAACGCGCACGTGTATTTCTACCAAACGACGTGAAAAGCATGCCGATGCTGCTCTTTTTAGGAACCGCACATGGATTTGTGCCAAAACGCATTTTAAGCATGCATATGCATCTTTTGGTAGACGCGATTGCAGTTTTCTGCAAAACCACACGATATGCATGCAAATGGTGCTTTTGGCAGAAACGCGCATGTGGATTTCTACCAAACGACGTGAAAAGCATGCCGATGCTGCTCTTTCTAGCACCCGCACATGGATTCGTGCCAAAACGCGTTTTAAGCATGCATATGCATCTTTTGGTAGACGCGATTGCAGTTTTCTGCAAAACCACACAATATGCATGCAAATGGTGCTTTTGGCAGAACGCGCACGTGGATTTCTACCAAACGACGTGAAAAGCATGCCGATGCTGCTCTTTTTTAGCACCCGCACATGGATTTGTGCCAAAACGCGTTTTAAGCATGCATATGCATTTTTTGGTAGACGCGATTGCAGTTTTCTGCAAAACCACACGATATGCATGCAAATGGTGCTTTTGGCAGAACGCGCACGTGGATTTCTACCAAACGACGTGAAAAGCATGCCGATGCTGCTCTTTTTAGCACCCGCACATGGATTTGTGCCAAAACGCTTTTTAAGCATGCATATGCATCTTTTGGTAGACGCGGATGCAGTTTTCTGCAAAACCACACGATATGCATGCAAATGGTGCTTTGGGCAGAACGCGCACGTGGATTTCTACGAAACGACGTGAAAAGCATGCCGATGCTGCTCTTTTTAGCACCCGCACATCGATTTGTGCCAAAACGCGTTTTAAGCATGGATATGCATTTTTGGTAGACGCGATTGCAATTTTTCGCAAAACCACACAATGTGCATGCAAATGGTGCTTTTGGCAGAACGCGCACGTGGATTTCTACCAAACGACGTGAAAAGCATGCCGATGCTGCTCTTTTTAGCACCCGCAGATGGATTCGTGCCAACACGCTTTTTTAGCATGCATATGCATCTTTTGGTAGACGCGGATGCAGTTTTCTGCAAAACCACACGATATGCATGCAAATGGTGCTTTTGGCAGAACGCGCACGTGGATTTCTACCAAACGACGTGAAAAGCATGCCGATGCTGCTCTTTTTAGCACCCGCACATGGATTTGTGCCAAAACGCGTTTTAAGCATGGATATGCATCTTTTGGTAGACGCGATTGCAGTTTTCTGCAAAACCACACGATATGCATGCAAATGGTGCTTTTGGCAGAACGCGCACGTGGATTTCTACCAAACTACGTGAAAAGCATGCCGATGCTGCTCTTTTTAGCACCCGCACATGGATTCGTGCCAAAACGCGTTTTAAGCATGCATATGCATCTTTTGGTAGACGCGATTGCAGTTTTCTGCAAAACCACACGATATGCATGCAAATGGTTGCTTTTGGCAGAACGCGCACGTGGATTTCTACCAAACAACGTGAAAAGTATGCCGATGCTGCTCTTTTAGCACCCGCGCATAGATTTGTGCCAAAACGCGTTTTAAGCATGCATATGCATCTTTTGGTAGACGCGATTGCAGTTTTCTGCAAAACCACACGATATCCATTCCAATGGTGCTTTTGGTAGAACGCGCTCGTGGATTTCTACCAAACGACGTGAAAAGCATGCCGATGCTGCTATTTTTTAGCACTCGCACATGGATTCGTGCCAAAACGCGTTTTAAGCATGCATATGCATCTTTTGGTAGACGCGATTGCAGTTTTCTGCAAAACCACACGATATACATGCAAATGGTGCTTTTGGCAGAACGCGCACGTGGATTTCTACCAAACGACGTGAAAAGCATGCCGATGCTGCTCTTTTTAGCACCCGCACATGTATTTGTGCCAAATCGCGTTTTAAGCATGCATATGCATCTTTTGGTAGACACGATTGCAGTTTTCTGCAAAACCACACGATATGCATGCAAATGCTGCTTTTGGCAGAACGCGCACGTGCATTTCTACCAAACGACGTGAAAAGCATGCGGATACTACTCTTTTTAGCACCCGCACATGGATTCGTGCCAAAACGCGTTTTAAGAATGCATATCCATCTTTTGGTAGACGCGATTGCAGTTTTCTGCAAAACCGCACCATATGCATGCAAATGGTGCTTTTGGGAGAACGCGCACGTGGATTTCTACCAAACGACGAGAAAAGCATGCCGATGCTGCCCTTTTTAGCACCCGCACATAGATTTGTGCCAAAACGCGTTTTAAGCATTCATATGCATCTTTTGGTAGACGCAATTGCAGTTTTCTGCAAAACCACACGATAGGCATGCAAATGGTGCTTTTGGCAGAACGCGCACGTGGATTTCTACCGAACGACGTGAAAAAGCATGCCGATGCTGCTCTTTTTAGCACCCGCACATGGATTTGTGCCAAAACGCGTTTTAAGCATGGATATGCATCTTTTGGTAGACGCGATTGCAGTTTTCTGCAAAACCACACGATATGCATGCAAATGGTGCTTTTGGCAGAACGCGCCCGTGGATTTGTACCAAACGACGTGAAAAGCATGCCGATGCTGCTCTTTTTAGCACCCGCACCACGGATTCGTGCCAAAACGCGTTTTAAGCATGCATATGCATCTTTTGGTAGACGCGATTGCAGTTTTCTGCAAAACCACACAATATGCATGCAAATGTTGCTTTTGGCAGAACGCGCACGTGGATTTCTACCAAACGACGTGAAAAGCATGCCGATGCTGCTCTTTTTAGCACCCGCAGATGGATTCGTGCCAAAACGCTTTTTTAGCATGCATATGCATCTTTTGGTAGACGCGGATGCAGTTTTCCTGCAAAACCACACGATATGCATGCAAATGGTGCTTTTGGCAGAACGTGCACGTGGATTTCTACCAAACGACGTGAAAAGCATGCCGATGCTGCTCTTTTTAGCACCCGCACATGGATTTGTGCCAAAACGCGTTTTAAGCATGGATATGCATCTTTTGGTAGACGCGATTGCAGTTTTCTGCAAAACCACACGATATGCATGCAAATGGTGCTTTTGGCAGAACGCGCACGTGGATTTCTACCAAACTACGTGAAAAGCATGCCGATGCTGCTCTCTTTAGCACCCGCACATGGATTTGTGCCAAAACGCGTTTTAAGCATGGATATGCATCTTTTGGTAGACGCGATTGCAGTTTTCTGCAAAACCACACGATACGCATAGAAATGGTGCTTTTGGCAGAATGCGCACGTGGATTTCTACCAAACAACGTGAAAAGTATGCCGATGCTGCTCTTTTAGCACCCGCACATGGATTTGTGCCAAAACGCGTGTTTAAGCATGCATATGCATCTTTTGGTAGACGCGATTGCAGTTTTCTGCAAAACCACACGATATGCATTCCAATGGTGCTTTTGGCAGAACGCGCTCGTGGATTTCTACCAAACGACGTGAAAAGCATGCCGATGCTGCTATTTTTAGCACTCGCACATGGATTCGTGCCAAAACGCGTTTTAAGCATGCATATGCATCTTTTGGTAGACGCGATTTGCAGTTTTCTGCAAAACCACACGATATACATGCAAATGGTGCTTTTGGCAGAACGCGCACGTGGATTTCTACCAAACGACGTGAAAAGCATGCCGATGCTGCTCTTTTTAGCACCCGCACATGGATTTGTGCAAAACGCGTTTTAAGCATGCACAAGCATGTTTTGGTAGACGCGAATGCAGTTTTCTGAAAAACCACACGATGTGCATGCAAATGGTGCTTTTGGCAGAACGCGCACGTGTATTTTTACAAACGACGTGAAAAGCATGCCGATGCTGCTCTTTTTAGGAACCGCACATGGATTTGTGCCAAAACGCATTTTAAGCATGCATATGCATTTTTTGGTAGACGCGATTGCAGTTTTCTGCAAAACCACACGATATGCATGCAAATGGTGCTTTTGGCAGAACGCGCACGTGGATTTCCACCAAACGACGTGAAAAGCATGCCGATGCTGCTCTTTTTAGCACCCGCACATGGATTCGTGCCAAAACGCGTTTTAAGCATGCATATGCATCTTTTGGTAGACGCGATTGCAGTTTTCTGCAAAACCACAGAATATGCATGCAAATGGTGCTTTTGGCAGAACGCGCACGTGGATTTCTACCAAACGACGTGAAAAGCATGCCGATGCTGCTCTTTTTAGCACCCGCACATGGATTTGTGCCAAAACGCGTTTTAAGCATGCATATGCATTTTTGGTAGACGCGATTGCAGTTTTCTGCAAAACCACACGATATGCATGCAAATGGTGCTTTTGGCAGAACGCGCACGTGGATTTCTACCAAACGACGTGAAAAGCATGCCGATGCTGCTCTTTTTAGCACCCCGCACATGGATTTGTGCCAAAACGCTTTTTAAGCATGCATATGCATCTTTTGGTAGACGCGGATGCAGTTTTCTGCAAAACCACACGATATGCATGCAAATGGTGCTTTTGGCAGAACGCGCACGTGGATTTCTACCAAACGACGTGAAAAGCATGCCGATGCTGCTCTTTTTAGCACCCGCACAAGGATTTGTGCCAAAACGCTTTTTAAGCATGCATATGCATCTTTTGGTAGACGCGATTGCAGTTTTCTGCAAAACCACACGATATGCATGCAAATGGTGCTTTGGGCAGAACGCGCACGTGGATTTCCACGAAACGACGTGAAAAGCATGCCGATGCTGCTCTTTTTAGCACCCGCACATGGATTTGTGCCAAAACGCGTTTTAAGCATGCATATGCATCTTTTGGTAGACGCGATTGCAATTTTTCGCAAAACCACACGTTATGCATGCAAATGGTGCTTTTGGCAGAACGCCCACGTGGATTTCTACCAAGCCACGTGAAAAGCATGCCGATGCTGCTCTTTTTAGCACCCGCACATGGATTTGTGCCAAAACGAGTTTTAAGCATGGATATGCATCTTTTGGTAGACGCGATTGCAATTTTCGCAAAACCACACGTTATGCATGCAAATGGTGCTTTTGGCAGAACGCCCACGTGGATTTCTACCAAACCACGTGAAAAGCATGCCGATGCTGCTCTTTTTAGCACCCGCACATGGATTCATGCCAAAACGCTTTTTAAGCATGCATATGCATCTTTTGGTAGACGCGGATGCAGTTTCTGAAAAACCACACGATATGCATGCAAATGGTGCTTTTGGCAGAACGCGCACGTGGATTTCTACCAAACGACGTGAAAAGCATGCCGATGCTGCTCTTTTTAGCACCCGCACATGGATTTGTGCCAAACGCGTTTTAAGCATGGATATGCATCTTTTGGTAGACGCGATTGCAGTTTCTGCAAAACCACACGATATGCATGCAAATGGTGCTTTTGGCAGAACGCGCCCGTGGATTTGTACCAAACGACGTGAAAAGCATGCCGATGCTGCTCTTTTTAGCACCCGCACACGGATTCGTGCCAAAACGCGTTTTAAGCATGCATATGCATCTTTTGGTAGACGCGATTGCAGTTCTCTGCAAAACCACACAATATGCATGCAAATGGTGCTTTTGGCAGAACGCGCACGTGGATTTCTACCAAACGACGTGAAAAGCATGCCGATGCTGCTCTTTTTAGCACCCGCAGATGGATTCGTGCCAAAACGCTTTTTTAGCATGCATATGCATCTTTTGGTAGACGCGGATGCAGTTTTCTGCAAAACCACACGATATGCATGCAAATGGTGCTTTTGGCAGAACGTGCACGTGGATTTCTACCAAACGACGTGAAAAGCATGCCGATGCTGCTCTTTTTAGCACCCGCACATGGATTTGTGCCAAAACGCGTTTTAAGCATGGATATGCATCTTTTGGTAGACGCGATTGCAGTTTTCTGCAAAACCACACGATATGCATGCAAATGGTGCTTTGGCAGAACGTGCACGTGGATTTCTACCAAACTACGTGAAAAGCATGCCGATGCTGCTCTTTTTAGCACCCGCACATGGATTTGTGCCAAAACGCGTTTTAAGCATGGATATGCATCTTTTGGTAGACGCGATTGCAGTTTTCTGCAAAACCACACGATACGCATAGAAATGGTGCTTTTGCAGAATGCGCACGTGGATTTCTACCAAACAACGTGAAAAGTATGCCGATGCTGCTCTTTTAGCACCCGCACATGGATTTGTGCCAAAACGCGTTTTAAGCATGCATATGCATCTTTTGGTAGACGCGATTGCAGTTTTCTGCAAAACCACACGATATGCATTCCAATGGTGCTTTTGGCAGAACGCGCTCGTGGATTTCTACCAAACGACGTGAAAAGCATGCCGATGCTGCTATTTTTAGCACTCGCACATGGATTCGTGCCAAAACGCGTTTTAAGCATGCATATGCATCTTTTGGTAGACGCGATTGCAGTTTTCTGCAAAACCACACGATATACATGCAAATGGTGCTTTTGGCAGAACGCGCACGTGGATTTCTGCCAAACGACGTGAAAAGCATGCCGATGCTGCCCTTTTTAGCACCCGCACATAGATTCGTGCCAAAACGCGTTTTAAGCATTCATATGCATCTTTTGGTAGACGCAATTGCAGTTTTCTGCAAAACCACACGATATGCATGCAAATGGTGCTTTTGGCAGAACGCAGACGTGGATTTCTACCAAACGACGTGAAAAGCATGCCGATGCTGCTCTTCTTAGCACCCGCAAATGGATTTGTGCCAAAACGCGTTTTAAGCATGCATATGCATCTTTTGGTAGACGCGATTGCAGTTTTTCCGCAAAACCACACGATATGCATGCAAATGGTGCTTTTGGCAGAACGCGCACGTGGATTTCTACCAAGCGACGTGAAAAGCATGCCGATGCTGCTCTTTTTAGCACCCGCACATGGATTCGTGCCAAAACGCTTTTTAAGCATGCATATGCATCTTTTGATAGACGCGATTGCAGTTTTCTGCAAAACCACACGATATGCATGCAAATGGTGCTTTTGGCAAAACGCGCACGTGGATTTCTACCAAGCGACGTGAAAAGCGTGCCGATGCTGCTCTTTTTAGCACCCGCACATGGATTCGTGCCAAAACGCTTTTTAAGCATGCATATGCATCTTTTGGTAGACGCGATTACAGTTTTCTGCAAAACCACACGATA
>NW_027225794.1:0-61471 GCF_038994185.2 Dermacentor albipictus | reverse complement strand
TATGAAATGCTAAAACATCTGCCGCCTGAAACACAAAAAACACTTCTTTGTCTTTACAATTCTATATGGTCGTCCGGCCAAATTCACTCTGCTTGGAAAGAGGCCATCATAATTCCTATATTGAAATCGGGTAAGGACCCTTCTTTGGCAAATAGTTATAGGCCGATAGCTTTGACGAGCTGCTTATGCAAAGTTTTTGAGAAGATAGTAAACAGTCGCCTGGTACATTATCTAGAAATTAACAAGAAATTAGATCCATATCAATGTGGTTTTAGAGAAAGCAGATCGACGACAGATCAGCTTGTACGCATGGAAATGTACATCAGGGAAGCGTTTGTTCACAAACAGCTTGTGTTATCAGTGTTTCTTGACATGGAGAAGGCGTATGATACTACGTGGCGCTTCGGGATCCTTCGGGATCTTTCTGCAATGGGCATTCGCGGCAACCTCCTAAGAATAATAGAAAGCTATCTCTCTGACAGGACATTTCGTGTTAGAGTTGGCAACGTACAGTCTCGACCATTTTTGCAGGAGACAGGTGTACCGCAGGGTGGAGTACTGAGCTGTACGTTATTTATTGTTAAAATGAACTCCCTCCACACCGTATTGCCTCGCACACTCTTCTACTCCGTCTATGTGGACGATGTACAGATAGTGTTCAGGTCATGCAATGCTAGCATTTGCGAGAGGCAGCTACAGCTTGGCTTGAATAGACTCTCAAGATGGGCGGACGAGAATGGTTTTAAGTTGAACCCCCCAAAAAGCACATGTGTCTTATTCTCAAACAGGAGAGGTGTACTGCCACAACCAGACATTAACCTTAATGGAGAAAGACTAACTGTTAGTCATGAACACAAATTCTTAGGTATTATCCTGGACACAAAGCTTAACTTCATTCCCCACTTAAAATATCTTAAAGAAAAATGCCTGAAGACCATGAACCTCCTCAAGCTGCTCTCTCGAACAACTTGGGGCAGTGACAGGAAGTGTCTCCTTAGCCTGTACAAGAGTCTCGTACAATCACGCCTCGACTACGGAGCCGTGGTGTACCACTCCGCAACAGAGACTGCGCTAAAGATTCTCGACCCAGTCCACAACCTCGGTATGCGACTGGCAACAGGCGCCTTCAGGACGAGCCCTGTTGAAAGTCTCTACGTTGAGTCCAACGAATGGTCCTTACATCTGCGAAGAATATTCTTAAGTTTATCATACTATTCTAAGGTAAAATCAGACCCCGAACATCCATGCCATTCCATCGTTAGCGACCTGCGCGCTGCCAGACTTTACAGTAACCGCCCACGTATTAGAACCCCTTTGAGCCTACGCTTGGAAGCAATGGTAGACGAAACAGACATCCATCTCCCAGAAAATATCCTGCCTCCCACTCGCCTTCCACCGCCTTGGGAATGGCAGACCATGGACTGCGATATCTCGTTTGTCGAAATAACAAAACATGCACCTGAGGCACACATACGATCACACTTCCTCGAACTCCAAGCGAAGTACTGCTGTGCCGAATATTATACAGATGCTTCCAGGTCATCTGCTGGTGTTGCGTATGGAGCTCTTGGGCCATTTTTTACCACCTCGGATTCTCTAAATCCTAACACAAGTATTTTCACGGCTGAGGCGTACGCGATACTCTCAGCTGTAAAACATATCAGACAAAGTAATCTCAATAAGGCCATCATTTTCACAGATTCATTAAGCGTAGTAAGAGCCTTAATGAGTTTACGAAAACATAAGAACCCTGTTTTTAATGAACTATACACACAACTATGCCTAGCATTAATGTACAGCCAGAACATCATCCTATGTTGGGTACCTGGCCATAGGGGCATAGAAGGCAATGTAGCTGCTGACGAAAGTGCAACGTCAGTCACCTTTAATGAAACGGATATGAATAAACCTATATCAGCAAAAGAACTTAAGCCCTTCTTACGCAACAAACTGAGGAAGTACTGGCAGGACCAATGGGATAATGCAGTATTGAATAAGCTACACGTTATTAAGCCAAAATTAGGGAACTGGATAACTGAAAGAACAACAAGACATAAAGAAGTGCTTCTGTATAGATTAAGATTAGGACATACGTACGCCACTCACTCCTACCTTCTGACGGGAAGCGAACCTCCGACATGTAGCAAATGTGGCAAGAGCCTTACAGTTATCCATGTTCTTATACAATGCACTGAAATAGAGGCAGAAAGAAAAAAAGCACTTTCCCTCTGCTTATATCCAACACATACCGTTACATCCAGCATTTTTTCTTAGCAATGAACCCCTTTTTACTTTTCAATGACTATTCAACTTTTTATTTGAAACTGACACCCTAAATGTGATTTGGCCAGGCTACTTGTAGCGCGGCCTCCACCTGGAGGTCGTAGCTGCAATGAAAACATTCTCTAGAGCACCTGCCTCCCAGTCCAGGAGAACATTCATTTGGGCTAGATGGTGCATACTTGTATTAGGAAGGAACAGCGCCAACTAAGACGAACACAAGAGGGGAGAACGACACAGGACAAGCGCCAGTCCTTGATTTCAAGGCTTTGCTGAGGCACTAGTGCTACAGATTACATAATTTACTGACCATCCCCATCTTGTGAAACATCTGTTGTCACCGCAGAAACGATCAATCACAGTCATTTTTTATACCATGTATATACTTGAATTTTACGCACTTTAGAGTAAATAAATTTTAGGCCCTTTTACAGCCACATCGCACCACATGCATATACTCAGCTTTTTAGCGAATATTTTAGGCCACTATACAGCCGTGTTTCATTACTCCCCGCTATTAACACCCATATATCATTCAGAAGTACAGAACATCGACTTGGCGCTCTTTGGCCACATCTGGCCCTTGCGCCAAAAAACCCTACTAATCAATCAATCAATGCTTC
The DNA here is from genome assembly GCF_038994185.2 of Dermacentor albipictus. Taxonomy (NCBI): domain Eukaryota; kingdom Metazoa; phylum Arthropoda; class Arachnida; order Ixodida; family Ixodidae; genus Dermacentor; species Dermacentor albipictus. The sequence continues at coordinate 58,568 of NW_027225794.1, read as the reverse complement.
TCACGTCGTTTGGTAGAAATCCACGCGCGCGTTCTGCCAAAAGCGTCATTTGCATGCATATCGTGTGGTTTTGAAGAAAACTGCATCCTCGTCTACCAAAAGTTGCATATTCATACTTAAAACGCGTTTTTGCACAAATCCATGTGCGGGTGCTAAAAAGAGCAGCATTGGCATGCTTTTCACGTCGTTTGGTAGAAATCCACACGCGCGTTCTGACAAAAGCGTCATTTGCATGCATATCGTGTGGTTTTGCAGAAAACTGCATCCTCGTCTACCAAAAGTTGCATATTCATGCTTAAAACGCGTTTTGGCACAAATCCATGTGCGGGTGCTAAAAAGAGCAGCATTGGCATGCTTTTCACGTCGTTTGGTAGAAATCCACACGCGCGTTCTGCCAAAAGCGTCATTTGCATGCATATCGTGTGGTTTTGCAGAAAACTGCATCCTCGTCGACCAAAAGTTGCATATTCCTGCTTAAAACGCGTTTCGGCACAAATCCATGTGCGGGTGCTAAAAAGAGCAGCATTGGCATGCTTTTCACGTCGTTTGGTAGAAATCCACACCCGCGTTCTGCCAAAAGCACCATTTGCATGCATATCGTGTGGTTTTGCAGAAAACTGCATCCTCGTCTACCAAAAGCGTCATATTCATGCTTAAAACGCGTTTTGGCACAAACCATGTGCGGGTTCTAAAAAGAGCAGCATTGGCATGCTTTTCACGTCGTTTGGTAGAAATCCACACGCGCGTTCTGCCAAAAGCACCATTTGCATGCATATCGTGTGGTTTTGCAGTAAACTGCATCCTCGTCTACGAAAAGTTGCATATTCAGGCTTAAAACGCGTTTTGGCACAAATCCATGTGCGGGTGCTAAAAAGAGCAGCATTGGCATGCTTTTCACGTCGTTTGGTAGAAATCCACACGCGCGTTCTACCAAAAGCGTCATTTGCATGCATATCGTGTGGTTTTGCAGAAAACTGCATCCTCGTCTACCAAAAGTTGCATATTCATGCTTAAAACGCGTTTTGGCACAAATCCATGTGCGGATGCTAAAAAGAGCAGCATTGGCATGCTTTTCACGTCGTTTGGTAGAAATCCACACGCGCGTTCTGCCAAAAGCACCATTTGCATGCATATCGTGTGGTTTTGCAGAAAACTGCATCCTCGTCTACCAAAAGTGTCATATTCATGCTTAAAACGCGTTTTGGCACAAATCCATGTGCGGGTTCTAAAAAGAGCAGCATTGGCATGCTTTTCACGTCGTTTGGTAGAAATCCACACGCGCGTTCTGCCAAAAGCGTCATTTGCATGCATATCGTGTGGTTTTGCAGAAAACTGCATCCTCGTCTACCAAAAGTTGCATATTCATGCTTAAAACGCGTTTTGGCACAAATCTATGTGCGGGTGCTAAAAAGAGCAGCATTGGCATGCTTTTCACGTCGTTTGGTAGAAATCCACACGCGCGTTCTGCCAAAAGCACCATTTGCATGCATATCGTGTGGTTTGGCAGAAAACTGCATCCTCGTCTACCAAAAGTGTCATATTCATGCTTAAAACGCGTTTTGGCACAAATCCATGTGCGGGTTCTAAAAGGAGCAGCATTGGCATGCTTTTCACGTCGTTTGGTAGAAATCCACACGCGCGTTCTGCCAAAAGCGTCATTTGCATGCATATCGTGTGGTTTTGCAGAAAACTGCATCCTCGTCTACCAAAAGTTGCATATTCATGCTTAAAACGCGTTTTGGCACAAATCCATGTGCGGGTGCTAAAAAGAGCAGCATTGGCATGCTTTTCACGTCGTTTGGTAGAAATCCACACGCGCGTTCTGCCAAAAGCACCATTTGCATGCATATCGTGTGGTTTTGCAGAAAACTGCATCCTCGTCTACCAAAAGTGTCATATTCATGCTTAAAACGCGTTTTGGCACAAATCTATGTGCGGGTTCTAAAAAGAGCAGCATTGACATGCTTTTCACGTCGTTTGGTAGAAATCCACACGCGCGTTCTGCCAAAAGCGTCATTTGCATGCATATCGTGTGGTTTTGCAGAAAACTGCATCCTCGTCTACCAAAAGTTGGATATTCATGCTTAAAACGCGTTTTTGCACAAATCCATGTGCGGGTGCTAAAAAGAGCAGCATTGGCATGCTTTTCACGTCGTTTGGTAGAAATCCACACGCGCGTTCTGCCAAAAGCGTCATTTGCATGCATATCGTGTGGTTTTGTAGAAAACTGCATCATCGTCTACCAAAAGTTGCATATTCATGCTTAAAACGCGTTTTGGCACAAATCCATGTGCGGGTGCTAAAAAGAGCAGCATTGGCATGCTTTTCACGTCGTTTGGTAGAAATCCACACGCGCGTTCTGCCAAAAGCGTCTTTTGCATGCATATCGTGTGGTTTTGCAGAAAACTACATCTTCGTCTACCAAAAGTTGCATATTCCTGCTTAAAACGCGTTTTGGCACAAATCCATGTGCGGGTGTTAAAAAGAGCAGCATTGGCATGCTTTTCGCGTCGTTTGGTAGAAATCCACACGCGCGTCCTGCCAAAAGCACCATTTGCATGCATATCGTGTGGTTTTGCAGAAAACTGCATCCTCGTCTACCAAAAGTGTCATATTCATGCTTAAAACGCGTTTTGGCACAAATCCATGTGCGGGTTCTAAAAAGAGCAGCATTGGCATGCTTTACACGTCGTTTGGTAGAAATCCACACGCGCGTTCTGCCAAAAGCGTCATTTGCATGCATATCGTGTGGTTTTGCAGAAAACTGCATCCTCGTCTACCAAAAGTTGCATATTCATGCTTAAAACGCGTTTTTGCACAAATCCATGTGCGGGTGCTAAAAAGAGCAGCATTGGCATGCTTTTCACGTCGTTTGGCAGAAATCCACACGCGCGTTCTGCCAAAAGCGTCATTTGCATGCATATCGTGTGGTTTTGCAGAAAACTGCATCCTCGTCTACCAAAAGTTGCATATTCATGCTTAAAACGCGTTTTGGCACAAATCCATGTGCGGGTTCTAAAAAGAGCAGCATTGACATGCTTTTCACTTCCCCCGCAGGGGCGTCTGCGCAAGCAGGCGTTTGGTGTGTTGCGACACCACGGACCCGAGCACATGGGGGTTGGACCCTCCCGCGTGTAGCCGTGCGCGGGGATCCTGGGGGTTGAGCCGATGCTGCGTGCTTGGACCTTTAAGGCCCCCCGGCGGAGGCAACACACCCCTTTGGCCTCTGCTTCACATAGACGGCACCCCCGGACTGACCCACCCGGGGGAAATCGGCAGTCGCCTTTTCCTGTCTCTCTCTTCGCACACCTTCGTCTTTCCCTCTCACTTTTAGTCTTTCCTGTCCTCTTTTTCTTCTGATAACTTCCAACTTTCCTGGCGGCTAGGGTTAACCTGGTGTGCTATGACCTACCTTGGTTATAACATATGTGGTTATAGCGATGACGTACAGTTGGCATGGCAGGGCTTGTTTCACCACATACCTTGCCTTGTCCCCTTGTTGGGCTCGGTGGTGGGTGACTGGCGTCGTCGCTGAATACTCAACATATCTCATGGGAACTTCCAACCCTTTTTCAACCGATCGTCCCTCTAAAAGGGGGCGCACCGATGCTACATTTCAATTTTCTCTCAAAGCCACTCAAACATTCCCGAAATTTCACGTTGTTCACAGTGAAAAACCTGACAAGAAGGCAAGAACGATTTCACCATTCGTTGTGACGAAGTATCTCACAGAGACCATTGGAGGCGGTTATAAAATCACCAAGCTGGCCAGTGGCGACTTATTACTCGAATTGAAAGACAAAACACAACATGACAAGCTAGCGAACCTTGTAGAACTTGGAGACATCCCCGTCAGTGTAACAGCACACCGAACCATGAATTCGTCCAAAGGCGTAATTTCTGACATTGACTTAATGGACTTGAGCGAAGAAGAACTCCTGAAAGGATGGAAGGACGAAAACGTCATAAACGTACAAAGAATAAAGATCAGACGGGACAACAAAGAGCTGCCAACTAAGCACCTGATAGTTACCTTTGGCTCTAGCACATTACCAGAGACATTAGAAACTGGATATATCAAAATCAGAGTACGACCGTACATCCCCAACCCGCGACGTTGTTTTAAATGCCAGACGTTTGGCCACGCTTCCCAGAGCTGCCGAGGGCGGCTAACATGTGCGAAATGCGGCATCAACGATCATTCTGCAGATGACTGTAAGGCTGAGCCCCGTTGTAGCAATTGTAATGGTGGCCACCCTGCATACTCTCGAACATGCGAAGTCTGGAAAAAAGAAAAAGAAATAATTGCGATAAAGGTAAAAGAAAACATAACTTTCAGAGAAGCAAGACAACGCATCTCATCAACATTTACACAGACCGCATCTTTCGCCGAAGTGGTACGTCGGGGGGCAGCACCACAACGGCACTTGGCGGACGCCAGCACCACGCATAGCGAGCGTGCGGCAACGCCACCCGCCCCCACGGTGGGAGCAGCGAAGGCTGCCCTACCTCTCCCCGATTTGACCACAGTGGAGGCCTCTGCTAGTGCTGGCATCAGTCAGCCCAGCTCCGAGGCCAAGAAAAACCCACCAACCACCAGGATGGTGGGCTCCAAGGCCTTGTCTTCCGAGACAAGGCTTTCACGTAAAACACACCGCTCGCAAGAGCGGCTGTCCAGTGCCTCTCAAGAGGCCATGGACACAACACCGAGTCAGAAGGCGCAGTTGACGCCTAAGGAGCGGTGCGACTTTGTCGACCGCTCCAGGAAAGACAAAACTCCAATTACAGGGCCTCAAAAGGGCGCTGTGAGCTAAATCAAGTTCTCTTTGACACATAGCACAACATTTATTTTAATATGGATACACTAATTATTCAATGGAATATCAGAGGCCTGCTTTGCAACCTCGATGATATCCAGGAACTCCTTAAAGAACTAACTCCAAAAGTGCTGTGTGTCCAAGAGACTCATTTGAAATCTAATCATAAAAACTTCCTACGTCAGTATGTTATTTTTCGGAAGGATCGCGATGATGCCCTCGCATCATCCGGCGGCGTAGCCATCATAGCTGACAAATCTATAGCCTGTCAACACCTACGGGTAGGAACACCCCTTGAGGCAGTGGCCGTTCGTGCTGTACTTTTAAATAAACTGATAACCATTTGCTCTTTATACATACCGCCGCACTTTCAGCTTCACAAACAAGAATTCCAAAGATTAATAGATCAGTTACCCGAACCCTATCTTGTGCTTGGAGATTTAAATGCACACAGCAACCTATGGGGCGACTCGCGCTGCGACGCGAGAGGTCGCCTGATTGAACAATTCCTTTTTTCTTCAGGGGCATGTCTTTTGAATGGAAAGGAGCCCACGTATTACTATCTGGCAAACAAAACATACTCCTCAATAGATCTTAGCATTGCATCTCCAACTCTTCTACCCCACTTTAAATGGAAAGTTATTAAAAACCCTTACGGGAGTGACCATTTCCCTGTAGCTCTATGCACACCAATGTCTAATGAATGTCCCCCACAATTACCTCGCTGGAAAACTGACTCAGCTGACTGGGAAAAGTTCAAAAATCTTGCTACTTTATCCTGGGACGACATGTGTGCTTTAAGCATAGACGCTGCGATTGAATATTTTACGGTTTTTCTCCTTGACACCTCCTCCAAATTTATCCCTGTAACAAGTGGATTGTCCACAAAACGCCGTCTTCCGTGGTGGAATGATGAGTGTCGAAAAGCGCGAAAGAAGCAAAACAAGGCATGGGATTTACTTCGGGATTCTCCGACGGCAGAAAATCTAGTTAATTTCAAGCAGGTCAAATCCCAGGGTCGGAGAACGCGGCGACAAGCTAGAAGAGAGAGTTGGAGAAAGTATATATCGGGAATTAACTCATACACTGATGAAACAAAGGTTTGGAACAGAGTGAATAGAATAAACGGTCGACAGCCTTACTCGTTGCCTTTGGTGAATACTCAAGGCGACAGCATGGAAGACCAGGCGAACTTTCTTGGCGCACATTTCGAACAGATATCCAGCTCGTCGCACTATTCTGAAACATTCCAAAGGTACAAAAAGCAAATAGAAGGAAAACCACTAGACCGGAAAAGCACAAAATGCGAGGCATACAATAGACCTTTTTGCATGGCAGAGTTTCAGGCAGCCCTAAACAGCTGCAACAAATCTGCCCCCGCTTCTGACCGCATCTTATATGAAATGCTAAAACATCTGCCGCCTGAAACACAAAAAACACTTCTTTGTCTTTACAATTCTATATGGTCGTCCGGCCAAATTCACTCTGCTTGGAAAGAGGCCATCATAATTCCTATATTGAAATCGGGTAAGGACCCTTCTTTGGCAAATAGTTATAGGCCGATAGCTTTGACGAGCTGCTTATGCAAAGTTTTTGAGAAGATAGTAAACAGTCGCCTGGTACATTATCTAGAAATTAACAAGAAATTAGATCCATATCAATGTGGTTTTAGAGAAAGCAGATCGACGACAGATCAGCTTGTACGCATGGAAATGTACATCAGGGAAGCGTTTGTTCACAAACAGCTTGTGTTATCAGTGTTTCTTGACATGGAGAAGGCGTATGATACTACGTGGCGCTTCGGGATCCTTCGGGATCTTTCTGCAATGGGCATTCGCGGCAACCTCCTAAGAATAATAGAAAGCTATCTCTTTGACAGGACATTTCGTGTTAGAGTTGGCAACGTACAGTCTCGACCATTTTTGCAGGAGACAGGTGTACCGCAGGGTGGAGTACTGAGCTGTACGTTATTTATTGTTAAAATGAACTCCCTCCACACCGTATTGCCTCGCACACTCTTCTACTCCGTCTATGTGGACGATGTACAGATAGTGTTCAGGTCATGCAATGCTAGCATTTGCGAGAGGCAGCTACAGCTTGGCTTGAATAGACTCTCAAGATGGGCGGACGAGAATGGTTTTAAGTTGAACCCCCCAAAAAGCACATGTGTCTTATTCTCAAACAGGAGAGGTGTACTGCCACAACCAGACATTAACCTTAATGGAGAAAGACTAACTGTTAGTCATGAACACAAATTCTTAGGTATTATCCTGGACACAAAGCTTAACTTCATTCCCCACTTAAAATATCCTAAAGAAAAATGCCTGAAGACCATGAACCTCCTCAAGCTGCTCTCTCGAACAACTTGGGGCAGTGACAGGAAGTGTCTCCTTAGCCTGTACAAGAGTCTCGTACAATCACGCCTCGACTACGGAGCCGTGGTGTACCACTCCGCAACAGAGACTGCGCTAAAGATTCTCGACCCAGTCCACAACCTCGGTATGCGACTGGCAACAGGCGCCTTCAGGACGAGCCCTGTTGAAAGTCTCTACGTTGAGTCCAACGAATGGTCCTTACATCTGCGAAGAATATTCTTAAGTTTATCATACTATTCTAAGGTAAAATCAGACCCCGAACATCCATGCCATTCCATCGTTAGCGACCTGCGCGCTGCCAGACTTTACAGTAACCGCCCACGTATTAGAACCCCTTTGAGCCTACGCTTGGAAGCAATGGTAGACGAAACAGACATCCATCTCCCAGAAAATATCCTGCCTCCCACTCGCCTTCCACCGCCTTGGGAATGGCAGACCATGGACTGCGATATCTCGTTTGTCGAAATAACAAAACATGCACCTGAGGCACACATACGATCACACTTCCTCGAACTCCAAGCGAAGTACTGCTGTGCCGAATATTATACAGATGCTTCCAGGTCATCTGCTGGTGTTGCGTATGGAGCTCTTGGGCCATTTTTTACCACCTCGGATTCTCTAAATCCTAACACAAGTATTTTCACGGCTGAGGCGTACGCGATACTCTCAGCTGTAAAACATATCAGACAAAGTAATCTCAATAAGGCCATCATTTTCACAGATTCATTAAGCGTAGTAAGAGCCTTAATGAGTTTACGAAAACATAAGAACCCTGTTTTTAATGAACTATACACACAACTATGCCTAGCATTAATGTACAGCCAGAACATCATCCTATGTTGGGTACCTGGCCATAGGGGCATAGAAGGCAATGTAGCTGCTGACGAAAGTGCAACGTCAGTCACCTTTAATGAAACGGATATGAATAAACCTATATCAGCAAAAGAACTTAAGCCCTTCTTACGCAACAAACTGAGGAAGTACTGGCAGGACCAATGGGATAATGCAGTATTGAATAAGCTACACGTTATTAAGCCAAAATTAGGGAACTGGATAACTGAAAGAACAACAAGACATAAAGAAGTGCTTCTGTGTAGATTAAGATTAGGACATACGTACGCCACTCACTCCTACCTTCTGACGGGAAGCGAACCTCCGACATGTAGCAAATGTGGCAAGAGCCTTACAGTTATCCATGTTCTTATACAATGCACTGAAATAGAGGCAGAAAGAAAAAAAGCACTTTCCCTCTGCTTATATCCAACACATACCGTTACATCCAGCATTTTTTCTTAGCAATGAACCCCTTTTTACTTTTCAATCACTATTCAACTTTTTATTTGAAACTGACACCCTAAATGTGATTTGGCCAGGCTACTTGTAGCGCGGCCTCCACCTGGAGGTCGTAGCTGCAATGAAAACATTCTCTAGAGCACCTGCCTCCCAGTCCAGGAGAACATTCATTTGGGCTAGATGGTGCATACTTGTATTAGGAAGGAACAGCGCCAACTAAGACGAACACAAGAGGGGAGAACGACACAGGACAAGCGCCAGTCCTTGATTTCAAGGCTTTGCTGAGGCACTAGTGCTACAGATTACATAATTTACTGACCATCCCCATCTTGTGAAACATCTGTTGTCACCGCAGAAACGATCAATCACAGTCATTTTTTATACCATGTATATACTTGAATATTACGCACTTTAGAGTAAATAAATTTTAGGCCCTTTTACAGCCACATCGCACCACATGCATATACTCAGCTTTTTAGCGAATATTTTAGGCCACTATACAGCCGTGTTTCATTACTCCCCGCTATTAACACCCATATATCATTCAGAAGTACAGAACATCGACTTGGCGCTCTTTGGCCACATCTGGCCCTTGCGCCAAAAAACCCTACTAATCAATCAATCAATGCTTCTCACGTCGTTTGGTAGAAATCCACGCGCGCGTTCTGCCAAAAGCGTCATTTGCATGCATATCGTGTGGTTTTGCAGAAAACTGCATCCTCGTCTACCAAAAGTTGCATATTCATACTTAAAACGCGTTTTTGCACAAATCCATGTGCGGGTTCTAAAAAGAGCAGCATTGGCATGCTTTTCACGTCGTTTGGTAGAAATCCACACGCGCGTTCTGCCAAAAGCGTCATTTGCATGCATATCGTGTGGTTTTGCAGAAAACTGCATCCTCGTCTACCAAAAGTTGCATATTCATGCTTAAAACGCGTTTTGGCACAAATCTATGTGCGGGTGCTAAAAAGAGCAGCATTGGCATGCTTTTCACGTCGTTTGGTAGAAATCCACACGCGCGTTCTGCCAAAAGCACCATTTGCATGCATATCGTGTGGTTTGGCAGAAAACTGCATCCTCGTCTACCAAAAGTGTCATATTCATGCTTAAAACGCGTTTTGGCACAAATCCATGTGCGGGTTCTAAAAAGAGCAGCATTGGCATGCTTTTCACGTCGTTTGGTAGAAATCCACACGCGCGTTCTGCCAAAAGCACCATTTGCATGCATATCGTGTGGTTTTGCAGAAAACTGCATCCTCGTCTACCAAAAGTGTCATATTCATGCTTAAAACGCGTTTTGGCACAAATCCATGTGCGGGTTCTAAAAAGAGCAGCATTGGCATGCTTTTCACGTCGTTTGGTAGAAATCCACACGCGCGTTCTGCCAAAAGCGTCATTTGCATGCATATCGTGTGGTTTTGCACAAAACTGCATCCTCGTCTACCAAAAGTTGCATATTCATGCTTAAAACGCGTTTTGGCACAAATCTATGTGCGGGTGCTAAAAAGAGCAGCATTGGCATGCTTTTCACGTCGTTTGGTAGAAATCCACACGCGCGTTCTGCCAAAAGCTCCATTTGCATGCATATCCTGTGGTTTGGCAGAAAACTGCATCCTCGTCTACCAAAAGTGTCATATTCATGCTTAAAACGCGTTTTGGCACAAATCCATGTGCGGGTTCTAAAAAGAGCAGCATTGGCATGCTTTTCACGTCGTTTGGTAGAAATCCACACGCGCGTTCTGCCAAAAGCGTCATTTGCATGCATATCGTGTGGTTTTGCAGAAAACTGCATCCTCGTCTACCAAAAGTTGCATATTCATGCTTAAAACGCGTTTTGGCACAAATCCATGTGCGGGTGCTAAAAAGAGCAGCATTGGCATGCTTTTCACGTCGTTTGGTAGAAATCCACACGCGCGTTCTGCCAAAAGCACCATTTGCATGCATATCGTGTGGTTTTGCAGAAAACTGCATCCTCGTCTACCAAAAGTGTCATATTAATGCTTAAAACGCGTTTTGGCACAAATCCATGTGCGGGTTCTAAAGAGAGCAGCATTGGCATGCTTTTCACGTCGTTTGGTAGAAATCCACACGCGCGTTCTGCCAAAAGCGTCATTTGCATGCATATCGTGTGGTTTTGCAGAAAACTGCATCCTCGTCTACCAAAAGTTGCATATTCATGCTTAAAACGCGTTTTGGCACAAATCCATGTGCGGGTGCTAAAAAGAGCAGCATTGGCATGCTTTTCACGTCGTTTGGTAGAAATCCACACGCGCGTTCTGCCAAAAGCACCATTTGCATGCATATCGTGTGGTTTTGCAGAGAACTGCATCGTCGTCTACCAAAAGTGTCATATTCATGCTTAAAACGCGTTTTGGCACAAATCCATGTGCGGGTTCTAAAAAGAGCAGCATTGGCATGCTTTTCACGTCGTTTGGTAGAAATCCACACGCGCGTTCTCCCAAAAGCACCATTTGCATGCATATCGTGTGGTTTTCCAGAAAACTGCATCCTCGTCTACCAAAAGTGTCATATTCATGCTTAAAACGCGTTTTGGCACAAATCCATGTGCGGGTTCTAAAAAGAGCAGCATTGGCATGCTTTTCACGTCGTTTGGTGGAAATCCACACGCGCGTTCTGCCAAAAGCACCATTTGCATGCATATCGTGTGGTTTTGCAGAAAACTGCATCCTCGTCTACCAAAAGTGTCATATTCATGCTTAAAACGCGTTTTGGCACAAATCCATGTGCGGGTTCTAAAAAGAGCAGCATTGGCATGCTTTTCAGGTCGTTTGGTAGAAATCCACGCGCGCGTTCTGCCAAAAGCGTCATTTGCATGCATATCGTGTGGTTTTGCAGAAAACTGCATCCTCGTCTACCAAAAGTTGCATATTCATGCTTAAAACGCGTTTTGGCACAAATCCATGTGCGGGTGCTAAAAAGAGCAGCATTGGCATGCTTTTCACGTCGTTTGGTAGAAATCCACACGCGCGTTCTGCGAAAAGCACCATTTACATGCATATCGTGTGGTTTTGCAGAAAACGGCATCGTCGTCTACCAAAAGTGTCATATTCATGCTTAAAACGCGTTTTGGCACAAATCCATGCGCGGGTTCTAAAAAGAGCAGCATTGGCATGCTTTTCACGTCGTTTGGTAGAAATCCACACGCGCGTTCTGCCAAAAGCACCATTTGCATGCATATCGTGTGGTTTTGCAGAAAACTGCATCCTCGTCTACCAAAAGTGTCATATTCATGCTTAAAACGCGTTTTGGCACAAATCCATGTGCGGGTTCTAAAAAGAGCAGCATTGGCATGCATTTCACGTCGTTTGGTAGAAATCCACACGCGCGTTCTGCCAAAAGCACCATTTGCATGCATATCGTGTGGTTTTGCAGAAAACTGCATCCTCGTCTACCAAAAGTGTCATATTCATGCTTAAAACGCGTTTTGGCACAAACCATGTGCGGGTTCTAAAAAGAGCAGCATTGGTATGCTTTTCACGTCGTTTGGTAGAAATCCACACGCGCGTTCTGCCAAAAGCACCATTTGCATGCATATCGTGTGGTTTTGCAGAAAACTGCATCCTCGTCTACCAAAAGTTGCATATTCATGCTTAAAACGCGTTTTGGCACAAATCCATGTGTGGGTGCTAAAAAGAGCAGCATTGGCATGCTTTTCACGTCGTTTGGTAGAAATCCACACGCGCGTTCTGCCAAAAGCGTCATTTGCATGCATATCGTGTGGTTTTGCAGAAAACTGCATCCTCGTCTACCAAAAGTTGCATATTCATGCTTAAAACGCGTTTTGGCACAAATCCATGTGCGGGTGCTAAAAAGAGCAGCATTGGCATGCTTTTCACGTCGTTTGGTAGAAATCCACACGCGCGTTCTGCCAAAAGCACCATTTGCATGCATATCGTGTGGTTTTGCAGAGAACTGCATCGTCGTCTACCAAAAGTGTCATATTCATGCTTAAAACGCGTTTTGGCACAAATCCATGTGCGGGTTCTAAAAAGAGCAGCATTGGCATGCTTTTCACGTCGTTTGGTAGAAATCCACACGCGCGTTCTCCCAAAAGCACCATTTGCATGCATATCGTGTGGTTTTCCAGAAAACTGCATCCTCGTCTACCAAAAGTGTCATATTCATGCTTAAAACGCGTTTTGGCACAAATCCATGTGCGGGTTCTAAAAAGAGCAGCATTGGCATGCTTTTCACGTCGTTTGGTGGAAATACACACGCGCGTTCTGCCAAAAGCACCATTTGCATGCATATCGTGTGGTTTTGCAGAAAACTGCATCCTCGTCTACCAAAAGTGTCATATTCATGCTTAAAACGCGTTTTGGCACAAACCATGTGCAGGTTCTAAAAGAGCAGCATTGGCATGCTTTTCAGGTCGTTTGGTAGAAATCCACACGCGCGTTCTGCCAAAAGCGTCATTTGCATGCATATCGTGTGGTTTTGCAGAAAACTGCATCCTCGTCTACCAAAAGTTGCATATTCATGCTTAAAACGCGTTTTGGCACAAATCCATGTGCGGGTGCTAAAAAGAGCAGCATTGGCATGCTTTTCACGTCGTTTGGTAGAAATCCACACGCGCGTTCTGCGAAAAGCACCATTTACATGCATATCGTGTGGTTTTGCAGAAAACGGCATCGTCGTCTACCAAAAGTGTCATATTCATGCTTAAAACGCGTTTGGCACAAATCCATGCGCGGGTTCTAAAAAGAGCAGCATTGGCATGCTTTTCACGTCGTTTGGTAGAAATCCACACGCGCGTTCTGCCAAAAGCACCATTTGCATGCATATCGTGTGGTTTTGCAGAAAAACTGCATCCTCGTCTACCAAAAGTGTCATATTCATGCTTAAAACGCGTTTTGGCACAAATCCATGTGCGGTTCTAAAAAGAGCAGCATTGGCATGCTTTTCACGTCGTTTGGTGGAAATCCACACGCGCGTTCTGCCAAAAGCACCATTTGCATGCATATCGTGTGGTTTGCAGAAAACTGCATCCTCGTCTACCAAAAGTGTCATATTCATGCTTAAAACGCGTTTTGGCACAAACCATGTGCAGGTTCTAAAAAGAGCAGCATTGGCATGCTTTTCAGGTCGTTTGGTAGAAATCCACACGCGCGTTCTGCCAAAAGCGTCATTTGCATGCATATCGTGTGGTTTTGCAGAAAACTGCATCCTCGTCTACCAAAAGTTGCATATTCATGCTTAAAACGCGTTTTGGCACAAATCCATGTGCGGGTGCTAAAAAGAGCAGCATTGGCATGCTTTTCACGTCGTTTGGTAGAAATCCACACGCGCGTTCTGCGAAAAGCACCATTTACATGCATATCGTGTGGTTTTGCAGAAAACGGCATCGTCGTCTACCAAAAGTGTCATATTCATGCTTAAAACGCGTTTTGGCACAAATCCATGCGCGGGTTCTAAAAAGAGCAGCATTGGCATGCTTTTCACGTCGTTTGGTAGAAATCCACACGCGCGTTCTGCCAAAAGCACCATTTGCATGCATATCGTGTGGTTTTGCAGAAAACTGCATCCTCGTCTACCAAAAGTGTCATATTCATGCTTAAAACGCGTTTTGGCACAAATCCATGTGCGGGTTCTAAAAAGAGCAGCATTGGCATGCTTTTCACGTCGTTTGGTAGAAATCCACACGCGCGTTCTGCCAAAAGCACCATTTGCATGCATATCGTGTGGTTTTGCAGAAAACTGCATCCTCGTCTACCAAAAGTGTCATATTCATGCTTAAAACGCGTTTTGGCACAAACCATGTGCGGGTTCTAAAATGAGCAGCATTGGCATGCTTTTCACGTCGTTTTGGTAGAAATCCACACGCGCGTTCTGCCAAAAGCACCATTTGCATGCATATCGTGTGGTTTTGCAGAAAACTGCATCCTCGTCTACCAAAAGTGTCATATTCATGCTTACTACGCCTTTTGGCACAAATCCATGTGTGGTGCTAAAAAGAGCAGCATTGGCATGCTTTTCACGTCGTTTGGTAGAAATCCACACGCGCGTTCTGCCAAAAGCGTCATTTGCATGCATATCGTGTGGTTTTGCAGAAAACTGCATCGTCGTCTACCAAAAGTGTCATATTCATGCTTAAAACGCGTTTTGGCACAAATCCATGTGCGGGTTCTAAAAAGAGCAGCATTGGCATGCTTTTCACGTCGTTTGGTAGAAATCCACACGCGCGTTCTGCCAAAAGCGTCATTTGCATGCATATCGTGTGGTTTTGCAGAAAACTGCATCCTCGTCTACCAAAAGTTGCATATTCATTCTTAAAACGCGTTTTTGCACAAATCTATGTGCGGGTGCTAAAAAGAGCAGCATTGGCATGCTTTTCACGTCGTTTGGTAGAAATCCACACACGCGTTCTGCCAAAAGCGTCATTTGCATGCATATCGTGTGGTTTTGCAGAAAACTGCATCCTCGTCTATCAAAAGTTGCATATTCATGCTTAAAACGCGTTTTGGCACAAATCCATGTGCGGGTGCTAAAAAGAGCAGCATTGGCATGCTTTTCACGTCGTTTGGTAGAAATCCACACGCGCGTTCTGCCAAAAGCACCATTTGCATGCATATCGTGTGGTTTTGCAGAAAACTGCATCCTCGTCTACCAAAAGTGTCATATTCATGCTGAAAACGCGTTTTGGCACAAATCCATGTGCGGGTTCTAAAAAGAGCAGCATTGGTATGCTTTTCACGTCGTTTGGTAGAAATCCACACGCGCGTTCTGCCAAAAGCGTCATTTGCATGCATATCGTGTGGTTTTGCAGAAAACTGCATCCTCGTCTAGCAAAAGTTGCATATTCATGCTTAAAACGCGTTTTGGCACAAATCCTTGTGCGGGTGCTAAAAAGAGCAGCATTGGCATGCTTTTCACGTCGTTTGGTAGAAATCCACACGCGCGTTCTGCCAAAAGCACCATTTGCATGCATATCGTGTGGTTTTGCAGAAAACTGCATCCTCGTCTACCAAAAGTGTCATATTCATGCTTAAAACGCGTTTTGGCACAAATCCATGTGCGGGTTCTAAAAAGAGCAGCATTGGCATGCTTTTCACGTCGTTTGGTAGAAATCCACACGCGCGTTCTGCCAAAAGCACCATTTGCATGCATATCGTGTGGTTTTGCAGAAAACTGCATCCTCGTCTACCAAAAGTGTCATATTCATGCTTAAAACGCGTTTTGGCACAAATCCATGTGCGGGTTCTAAAACGAGCAGCATTGGAATGCTTTTCACGTCGTTCGGTTGAAATCCACGCGCGCGTTCTGCCAAAAGCGTCATTTGCATGCATATCGTGTGGGTTTGCAGAAAACTGCATCCTCGTCTACCAAAAGTTGCATATTCATGCTTAAAACGCGTTTTGGCACAAATCCATGTGCGGGTGCTAAAAAGAGCAGCATTGGCATGCTTTTCACGTCGTTTGGTAGAGATCCACACGCGCGTTCTGCCAAAAGCGTCATTTGCATGCATATCGTGTGGTTTTGCAGAAAACTGCATCCTCGTCTACCAAAAGTGTCATATTCATGCTTAAAACGCGTTTTGGCGCAAATCCATGTGCGGGTGCTAAAAAGAGCAGCATTGGCATGCTTTTCACGTCGTTTGGTAGAAATCCACACGCGCGTTCTGCCAAAAGCGTCATTTGCATGCATATCGGGTGGTTTTGCAGAAAACTGCATCCTCGTCTACCAAAAGTTGCATATTCATGCTTAAAACGCGTTTTGGCACAAATCCATGTGCGGGTGCTAAAAAGAGCAGCATTGGCATGCTTTTCACGTCGTTTGGTAGAAATCCACACGCGCGTTCTGCGAAAAGCACCATTTGCATGCATATCGTGTGGTTTTGCAGAAAACTGCATCCTCGTCTACCAAAAGTGTCATATTCATGCTTAAAACGCGTTTTAGCACAAATCCATGTGCGGGTTCTAAAAAGAGCAGCATTGGCATGCTTTTCACGTCGTTTGGTAGAAATCCACACGCGCGTTCTGCCAAAAGCGTCATTTGCATGCATATCGTGTGGTTTTGCAGAAAACTGCATCCTCGTCTACCAAAAGTTGCATATCCATGCTTAAAACGCGTTTTGGCACAAATCCATGTGCGGGTGCTAAAAAGAGCAGCAGTGGCATGCTTTTCACGTCGCTTGGTAGAAATCCACACGCGCGTTCTGCCAAAAGCACCATTTGCATGCATATCGTGTGGATTTGCAGAAAACTGCATCCTCGTCTACCAAAAGTATCATATTCATGCTTAAAACGCGTTTTGGCACAAATCCGTGTGCGGGTTCTAAAAAGAGCAGCATTGGCATGTTTTCACGTCGTTTGGTAGAAATCCACACGCGCGTTCTGCCAAAAGCGTCATTTGCATGCATATCGTGTGGTTTTGCAGAAAACTGCATCCTCGTCTACCAAAAGTTGCATATTCATGCTTAAAACGCGTTTTGGCACAAATCCATGTGCGGGTGCTAAAAAGAGCAGCATTGGCATGCTTTTCACGTCGTTTGGTAGAAATCCACACGCGCGTTCTGCCAAAAGCACCATTTGCATGCATATCGTGTGGTTTTGCAGAAAACTGCATCCTCGTCTACCAAAAGTGTCATATTCATGCTTAAAACGCGTTTTGGCACAAATCCATGTGCGGGTTCTAAAACGAGTAGCATTGTCATGCTTTTCACGTCGTTCGGTAGAAATCCACACGCGCGTTCTGCCAAAAGCGTCATTTTCATGCATATCGTGTGGTTTTGCAGAAAACTGCATCCTCGTCTACCAAAAGTTGCATATTCATGCTTAAAACGCGTTTTGGCACAAATCCATGTGCGGGTGCTAAAAAGAGCAGCATTGGCATGCTTTTCACGTCGTTTGGTAGAAATCCACACGCGCGTTCTGCCAAAAGCACCATTTGCATGCATATCGTGTGGTTTTGCAGAAAACTGCATCCTCGTCTACCAAAAGTGTCATATTCATGCTTAAAACGCGTTTTGGCACAAATCCATGTGCGGGTTCTAAAAAGAGCAGCATTGCCATGCTTTTCACGTCGTTTGGTAGAAATCCACACGCGCGTTCTGCCAAAAGCGTCATTTGCATGCATATCGTGTGGTTTTGCAGAAAACTGCATCCTCGTCTACCAAAAGTTGCATATTCATGCTTAAAACGCGTTTTGGCACAAATCCATGTGCGGGTGCTAAAAAGAACAGCATTGGCATGCTTTTCACGTGTTTTGGTAGAAATCCACACCCGCGTTCTGCCAAAAGCACCATTTGCATGCATATCGTGTGGTTTTGCAGAAAACTGCATCCTCGTCTACCAAAAGTGTCATATTCATGCTTAAAACGCGTTTTGGCACAAACCATGTGCGGGTTCTAAAAAGAGCAGCATTGGCATGCTTTTCACGTCGTTTGGTAGAAATCCACACGCGCGTTCTGCCAAAAGCACCATTTGCATGCATATCGTGTGGTTTTGCAGAAAACTGCATCCTCGTCTACCAAAAGTTGCATATTCATGCTTAAAACGCGTTTTGGCACAAATCCATGTGCGGGTGCTAAAAAGAGCAGCATTGGCATGCTTTTCACGTCGTTTGGTAGAAATCCACACGCGCGTTCTGCCAAAAGCACCATTTGCATGCATATCGTGTGGTTTTGCAGAAAACTGCATCCTCGTCTACCAAAAGTGTCATATTCATGCTTAAAACGCGTTTTGGCACAAATCCATGTGCGGGTTCTAAAAAGAGCAGCATTGACATGCTTTTCACTTCCCCCGCAGGGGCGTCTGCGCAAGCAGGCGTTTGGTGTGTTGCGACACCACGGACCCGAGCACATGGGGGTTGGACCCTCCCGCGTGTAGCCGTGCGCGGGGATCCTGGGGGTTGAGCCGATGCTGCGTGCTTGGACCTTTAAGGCCCCCCGGCGGAGGCAACACACCCCTTTGGCCTCTGCTTCACATAGACGGCACCCCCGGACTGACCCACCCGGGGGAAATCGGCAGTCGCCTTTTCCTGTCTCTCTCTTCGCACACCTTCGTCTTTCCCTCTCACTTTTAGTCTTTCCTGTCCTCTTTTTCTTCTGATAACTTCCAACTTTCCTGGCGGCTAGGGTTAACCTGGTGTGCTATGACCTACCTTGGTTATAACATATGTGGTTATAGCGATGACGTACAGTTGGCATGGCAGGGCTTGTTTCACCACATACCTTGCCTTGTCCCCTTGTTGGGCTCGGTGGTGGGTGACTGGCGTCGTCGCTGAATACTCAACATATCTCATGGGAACTTCCAACCCTTTTTCAACCGATCGTCCCTCTAAAAGGGGGCGCACCGATGCTACATTTCAATTTTCTCTCAAAGCCACTCAGACATTCCCGAAATTTCACGTTGTTCACAGTGAAAAACCTGACAAGAAGGCAAGAACGATTTCACCATTCGTTGTGACGAAGTATCTCACAGAGACCATTGGAGGCGGTTATAAAATCACCAAGCTGGCCAGTGGCGACTTATTACTCGAATTGAAAGACAAAACACAACATGACAAGCTAGCGAACCTTGTAGAACTTGGAGACATCCCCGTCAGTGTAACAGCACACCGAACCATGAATTCGTCCAAAGGCGTAATTTCTGACATTGACTTAATGGACTTGACCGAAGAAGAACTCCTGGAAGGATGGAAGGACGAAAACGTCATAAACGTACAAAGAATAAAGATCAGACGGGACAACAAAGAGCTGCCAACTAAGCACCTGATAGTTACCTTTGGCTCTAGCACATTACCAGAGACATTAGAAACTGGATATATCAAAATCAGAGTACGACCGTACATCCCCAACCCGCGACGTTGTTTTAAATGCCAGAGGTTTGGCCACGCTTCCCAGAGCTGCCGAGGGCGGCTAACATGTGCGAAATGCGGCATCAACGATCATTCTGCAGATGACTGTAAGGCTGAGCCCCGTTGTAGCAATTGTAATGGTGGCCACCCTGCATACTCTCGAACATGCGAAGTCTGGAAAAAAGAAAAAGAAATAATTGCGATAAAGGTAAAAGAAAACATAACTTTCAGAGAAGCAAGACAACGCATCTCATCAACATTTACACAGACCGCATCTTTCGCCGAAGTGGTACGTCGGGGGGCAGCACCACAACGGCACTTGGCGGACGCCAGCACCACGCATAGCGAGCGTGCGGCAACGCCACCCGCCCCCACGGTGGGAGCAGCGAAGGCTGCCCTACCTCTCCCCGATTTGACCACAGTGGAGGCCTCTGCTAGTGCTGGCATCAGTCAGCCCAGCTCCGAGGCCAAGAAAAACCCACCAACCACCAGGATGGTGGGCTCCAAGGCCTTGTCTTCCGAGACAAGGCTTTCACGTAAAACACACCGCTCGCAAGAGCGGCTGTCCAGTGCCTCTCAAGAGGCCATGGACAGAACACCGAGTCAGAAGGCGCAGTTGACGCCTAAGGAGCGGTGCGACTTTGTCGACCGCTCCAGGAAAGACAAAACTCCAATTACAGGGCCTCAAAAGGGCGCTGTGAGCTAAATCAAGTTCTCTTTGACACATAGCACAACATTTATTTTAATATGGATACACTAATTATTCAATGGAATATCAGAGGCCTGCTTTGCAACCTCGATGATATCCAGGAACTCCTTAAAGAACTAACTCCAAAAGTGCTGTGTGTCCAAGAGACTCATTTGAAATCTAATCATAAAAACTTCCTACGTCAGTATGTTATTTTTCGGAAGGATCGCGATGATGCCCTCGCATCATCCGGCGGCGTAGCCATCATAGCTGACAAATCTATAGCCTGTCAACACCTACGGGTAGGAACACCCCTTGAGGCAGTGGCCGTTCGTGCTGTACTTTTAAATAAACTGATAACCATTTGCTCTTTATACATACCGCCGCACTTTCAGCTTCACAAACAAGAATTCCAAACATTAATAGATCAGTTACCCGAACCCTATCTTGTGCTTGGAGATTTAAATGCACACAGCAACCTATGGGGCGACTCGCGCTGCGACGCGAGAGGTCGCCTGATTGAACAATTCCTTTTTTCTTCGGGGGCATGTCTTTTGAATGGGAAGGAGCCCACGTATTACAATCTGGCAAACAAAACATACTCCTCAATAGATCTTAGCATTGCATCTCCAACTCTTCTACCCCACTTTAAATGGAAAGTTATTAAAAACCCTTACGGGAGTGACCATTTCCCTGTAGCTCTATGCACACCAATGTCTAATGAATGTCCCCCACAATTACCTCGCTGGAAAACTGACTCAGCTGACTGGGAAAAGTTCAAAAATCTTGCTACTTTATCCTGGGACGACATGTGTGCTTTAAGCATAGACGCTGCGATTGAATATTTTACGGTTTTTCTCCTTGACACCTCCTCCAAATTTATCCCTGTAACAAGTGGATTGTCCACAAAACGCCGTCTTCCGTGGTGGAATGATGAGTGTCGAAAAGCGCGAAAGAAGCAAAACAAGGCATGGGATTTACTTCGGGATTCTCCGACGGCAGAAAATCTAGTTAATTTCAAGCAGGTCAAATCCCAGGGTCGGAGAACGCGGCGACAAGCTAGAAGAGAGAGTTGGAGAAAGTATATATCGGGAATTAACTCATACACTGATGAAACAAAGGTTTGGAACAGAGTGAATAGAATAAACGGTCGACAGCCTTACTCGTTGCCTTTGGTGAATACTCAAGGCGACAGCATGGAAGACCAGGCGAACTTTCTTGGCGCACATTTCGAACAGATATCCAGCTCGTCGCACTATTC
This sequence comes from Dermacentor albipictus, assembly GCF_038994185.2. Classification (NCBI taxonomy): domain Eukaryota; kingdom Metazoa; phylum Arthropoda; class Arachnida; order Ixodida; family Ixodidae; genus Dermacentor; species Dermacentor albipictus. The sequence goes on along the minus strand of NW_027225794.1, from coordinate 37,316 downwards.
TGAAACATTCCAAAGGTACAAAAAGCAAATAGAAGGAAAACCACTAGACCGGAAAAGCACAAAATGCGAGGCATACAATAGACCTTTTTGCATGGCAGAGTTTCAGGCAGCCCTAAACAGCTGCAACAAATCTGCCCCCGGTTCTGACCGCATCTTATATGAAATGCTAAAACATCTGCCGCCTGAAACACAAAAAACACTTCTTTGTCTTTACAATTCTATATGGTCGTCCGGCCAAATTCACTCTGCTTGGAAAGAGGCCATCATAATTCCTATATTGAAATCGGGTAAGGACCCTTCTTTGGCAAATCGTTATAGGCCGATAGCTTTGACGAGCTGCTTATGCAAAGTTTTTGAGAAGATAGTAAACAGTCGCCTGGTACATTATCCAGAAATTAACAAGAAATTAGATCCATATCAATGTGGTTTTAGAGAAAGCAGATCGACGACAGATCAGCTTGTACGCATGGAAATGTACATCAGGGAAGCGTTTGTTCACAAACAGCTTGTGTTATCAGTGTTTCTTGACATGGAGAAGGCGTATGATACTACGTGGCGCTTCGGGATCCTTCGGGATCTTTCTGCAATGGGCATTCGCGGCAACCTCCTAAGAATAATAGAAAGCTATCTCTCTGACAGGACATTTCGTGTTAGAGTTGGCAACGTACAGTCTCGACCATTTTTGCAGGAGACAGGTGTACCGCAGGGTGGAGTACTGAGCTCTACGTTATTTATTGTTAAAATGAACTCCCTCCACACCGTATTGCCTCGCACACTCTTCTACTCCGTCTATGTGGACGATGTACAGATAGTGTTCAGGTCATGCAATGCTACCATTTGCGAGAGGCAGCTACAGCTTGGCTTGAATAGACTCTCAAGATGGGCGGACGAGAATGGTTTTAAGTTGAACCCCCCAAAAAGCACATGTGTCTTATTCTCAAACAGGAGAGGTGTACTGCCACAACCAGACATTAACCTTAATGGAGAAAGACTAACTGTTAGTCATGAACACAAATTCTTAGGTATTATCCTGGACACAAAGCTTAACTTCATTCCCCACTTAAAATATCTTAAAGAAAAATGCCTGAAGACCATGAACCTCCTCAAGCTGCTCTCTCGAACAACTTGGGGCAGTGACAGGAAGTGTCTCCTTAGCCTGTACAAGAGTCTCGTACAATCACGCCTCGACTACGGAGCCGTGGTGTACCACTCCGCAACAGAGACTGCGCTAAAGATTCTCGACCCAGTCCACAACCTCGGTATGCGACTGGCAACAGGCGCCTTCAGGACGAGCCCTGTTGAAAGTCTCTACGTTGAGTCCAACGAATGGTCCTTACATCTGCGAAGAATATTCTTAAGTTTATCATACTATTCTAAGGTAAAATCAGACCCCGAACATCCATGCCATTCCATCGTTAGCGACCTGCGCGCTGCCAGACTTTACAGTAACCGCCCACGTATTAGAACCCCTTTGAGCCTACGCTTGGAAGCAATGGTAGACGAAACAGACATCCATCTCCCAGAAAATATCCTGCCTCCCACTCGCCTTCCACCGCCTTGGGAATGGCAGACCATGGACTGCGATATCTCGTTTGTCGAAATAACAAAACATGCACCTGAGGCACACATACGATCACACTTCCTCGAACTCCAAGCGAAGTACTGCTGTGCCGAATATTATACAGATGCTTCCAGGTCATCTGCTGGTGTTGCGTATGGAGCTCTTGGGCCATTTTTTACCACCTCGGATTCTCTAAATCCTAACACAAGTATTTTCACGGCTGAGGCGTACGCGATACTCTCAGCTGTAAAACATATCAGACAAAGTAATCTCAATAAGGCCATCATTTTCACAGATTCATTAAGCGTAGTAAGAGCCTTAATGAGTTTACGAAAACATAAGAACCCTGTTTTTAATGAACTATACACACAACTATGCCTAGCATTAATGTACAGCCAGAACATCATCCTATGTTGGGTACCTGGCCATAGGGGCATAGAAGGCAATGTAGCTGCTGACGAAAGTGCAACGTCAGTCACCTTTAATGAAACGGATATGAATAAACCTATATCAGCAAAAGAACTTAAGCCCTTCTTACGCAACAAACTGAGGAAGTACTGGCAGGACCAATGGGATAATGCAGTATTGAATAAGCTACACGTTATTAAGCCAAAATTAGGGAACTGGATAACTGAAAGAACAACAAGACATAAAGAAGTGCTTCTGTGTAGATTAAGATTAGGACATACGTACGCCACTCACTCCTACCTTCTGACGGGAAGCGAACCTCCGACATGTAGCAAATGTGGCAAGAGCCTTACAGTTATCCATGTTCTTATACAATGCACTGAAATAGAGGCAGAAAGAAAAAAAAGCACTTTCCCTCTGCTTATATCCAACACATACCGTTACATCCAGCATTTTTTCTTAGCAATGAACCCCTTTTTACTTTTCAATCACTATTCAACTTTTTATTTGAAACTGACACCCTAAATGTGATTTGGCCAGGCTACTTGTAGCGCGGCCTCCACCTGGAGGTCGTAGCTGCAATGAAAACATTCTCTAGAGCACCTGCCTCCCAGTCCAGGAGAACATTCATTTGGGCTAGATGGTGCATACTTGTATTAGGAAGGAAGAGCGCCAACTAAGACGAACACAAGAGGGGAGAACGACACAGGACAAGCGCCAGTCCTTGATTTCAAGGCTTTGCTGAGGCACTAGTGCTACAGATTACATAATTTACTGACCATCCCCATCTTGTGAAACATCTGTTGTCACCGCAGAAACGATCAATCACAGTCATTTTTTATACCATGTATATACTTGAATTTTACGCACTTTAGAGTAAATAAATTTTAGGCCCTTTTACAGCCACATCGCACCACATGCATATACTCAGCTTTTTAGCGAATATTTTAGGCCACTATACAGCCGTGTTTCATTACTCCCCGCTATTAACACCCATATATCATTCAGAAGTACAGAACATCGACTTGGCGCTCTTTGGCCACATCTGGCCCTTGCGCCAAAAAACCCTACTAATCAATCAATCAATGCTTCTCACGTCGTTTGGTAGAAATCCACGCGCGCGTTCTGCCAAAAGCGTCATTTGCATGCATATCGTGTGGTTTTGCAGAAAACTGCATCCTCGTCTACCAAAAGTTGCATATTCATACTTAAAACGCGTTTTTGCACAAATCCATGTGCGGGTGCTAAAAAGAGCAGCATTGGCATGCTTTTCACGTCGTTTGGTAGAAATCCACACGCGCGTTCTGCCAAAAGCGTCATTTGCATGCATATCGTGTGGTTTTGCAGAAAACTGCATCCTCGTCTACCAAAAGTTGCATATTCATGCTTAAAACGCGTTTTGGCACAAATCCATGTGCGGGTGCTAAAAAGAGCAGCATTGGCATGCTTTTCACGTCGTTTGGTAGAAATCCACACGCGCGTTCTGCCAAAAGCGTCATTTGCATGCATATCGTGTGGTTTTGCAGAAAACTGCATCCTCGTCGACCAAAAGTTGCATATTCCTGCTTAAAACGCGTTTCGGCACAAATCCATGTGCGGGTGATAAAAAGAGCAGCATTGGCATGCTTTTCACGTCGTTTGGTAGAAATCCACACCCGCGTTCTGCCAAAAGCACCATTTGCATGCATATCGTGTGGTTTTGCAGAAAACTGCATCCTCGTCTACCAAAAGCGTCATATTCATGCTTAAAACGCGTTTTGGCACAAACCATGTGCGGGTTCTAAAAAGAGCAGCATTGGCATGCTTTTCACGTCGTTTGGTAGAAATCCACACGCGCGTTCTGCCAAAAGCACCATTTGCATGCATATCGTGTGGTTTTGCAGAAAACTGCATCCTCGTCTACGAAAAGTTGCATATTCAGGCTTAAAACGCGTTTTGGCACAAATCCATGTGCGGGTGCTAAAAAGAGCAGCATTGGCATGCTTTTCACGTCGTTTGGTAGAAATCCACACGCGCGTTCTACCAAAAGCGTCATTTGCATGCATATCGTGTGGTTTTGCAGAAAACTGCATCCTCGTCTACCAAAAGTTGCATATTCATGCTTAAAACGCGTTTTGGCACAAATCCATGTGCGGGTGCTAAAAAGAGCAGCATTGGCATGCTTTTCACGTCGTTTGGTAAAAATCCACACGCGCGTTCTGCCAAAAGCACCATTTGCATGCATATCGTGTGGTTTTGCAGAAAACTGCATCCTCGTCTACCAAAAGTGTCATATTCATGCTTAAAACGCGTTTTGGCACAAATCCATGTGCGGGTTCTAAAAAGAGCAGCATTGGCATGCTTTTCACGTCGTTTGGTAGAAATCCACACGCGCGTTCTGCCAAAAGCGTCATTTGCATGCATATCGTGTGGTTTTGCAGAAAACTGCATCCTCGTCTACCAAAAGTTGCATATTCATGCTTAAAACGCGTTTTGGCACAAATCTATGTGCGGGTGCTAAAAAGAGCAGCATTGGCATGCTTTTCACGTCGTTTGGTAGAAATCCACACGCGCGTTCTGCCAAAAGCACCATTTGCATGCATATCGTGTGGTTTGGCAGAAAACTGCATCCTCGTCTACCAAAAGTGTCATATTCATGCTTAAAACGCGTTTTGGCACAAATCCATGTGCGGGTTCTAAAAAGAGCAGCATTGGCATGCTTTTCACGTCGTTTGGTAGAAATCCACACGCGCGTTCTGCCAAAAGCGTCATTTGCATGCATATCGTGTGGTTTTGCAGAAAACTGCATCCTCGTCTACCAAAAGTTGCATATTCATGCTTAAAACGCGTTTTGGCACAAATCCATGTGCGGGTGCTAAAAAGAGCAGCATTGGCATGCTTTTCACGTCGTTTGGTAGAAATCCACACGCGCGTTCTGCCAAAAGCACCATTTGCATGCATATCGTGTGGTTTTGCAGAAAACTGCATCCTCGTCTACCAAAAGTGTCATATTCATGCTTAAAACGCGTTTTGGCACAAATCCATGTGCGGGTTCTAAAAAGAGCAGCATTGACATGCTTTTCACGTCGTTTGGTAGAAATCCACACGCGCGTTCTGCCAAAAGCGTCATTTGCATGCATATCGTGTGGTTTTGCAGAAAACTGCATCCTCGTCTACCAAAAGTTGCATATTCATGCTTAAAACGCGTTTTTGCACAAATCAATGTGCGGGTGCTAAAAAGAGAAGCATTGGCATGCTTTTCACGTCGTTTGGTAGAAATCCACACGCGCGTTCTGCCAAAAGCGTCATTTGCATGCATATCGTGTGGTTTTGCAGAAAACTGCATCATCGTCTACCAAAAGTTGCATATTCATGCTTAAAACGCGTTTTGGCACAAATCCATGTGCGGGTGCTAAAAAGAGCAGCATTGGCATGCTTTTCACGCCGTTTGGTAGAAATCCACACGCGCGTTCTGCCAAAAGCGTCATTTGCATGCATATCGTGTGGTTTTGCAGAAAACTGCATCTTCGTCTACCAAAAGTTGCATATTCCTGCTTAAAACGCGTTTTGGCACAAATCCATGTGCGGGTGCTAAAAAGAGCAGCATTGGCATGCTTTTCGCGTCGTTTGGTAGAAATCCACACGCGCGTCCTGCCAAAAGCACCATTTGCATGCATATCGTGTGGTTTTGCAGAAAACTGCATCCTCGTCTACCAAAAGTGTCATATTCATGCTTAAAACGCGTTTTGGCACAAATCCATGTGCGGGTTCTAAAAAGAGCAGCATTGGCATGCTTTACACGTCGTTTGGTAGAAATCCACACGCGCGTTCTGCCAAAAGCGTCATTTGCATGCATATCGTGTGGTTTTGCAGAAAACTGCATCCTCGTCTACCAAAAGTTGCATATTCATGCTTAAAACGCGTTTTTGCACAAATCCATGTGCGGGTGCTAAAAAGAGCATCATTGGCATGCTTTTCACGTCGTTTGGCAGAAATCCACACGCGCGTTCTGCCAAAAGCGTCATTTGCATGCATATCGTGTGGTTTTGCAGAAAACTGCATCCTCGTCTACCAAAAGTTGCATATTCATGCTTAAAACGCGTTTTGGCACAAATCCATGTGCGGGTTCTAAAAAGAGCAGCATTGACATGCTTTTCACTTCCCCCGCAGGGGCGTCTGCGCAAGCAGGCGTTTGGTGTGTTGCGACACCACGGACCCGAGCACATGGGGGTTGGACCCTCCCGCGTGTAGCCGTGCGCGGGGATCCTGGGGGTTGAGCCGATGCTGCGTGCTTGGACCTTTAAGGCCCCCCGGCGGAGGCAACACACCCCTTTGGCCTCTGCTTCACATAGACGGCACCCCCGGACTGACCCACCCGGGGGAAATCGGCAGTCGCCTTTTCCTGTCTCTCTCTTCGCACACCTTCGTCTTTCCCTCTCACTTTTAGTCTTTCCTGTCCTCTTTTTCTTCTGATAACTTCCAACTTTCCTGGCGGCTAGGGTTAACCTGGTGTGCTATGACCTACCTTGGTTATAACATATGTGGTTATAGCGATGACGTACAGTTGGCATGGCAGGGCTTGTTTCACCACATACCTTGCCTTGTCCCCTTGTTGGGCTCGGTGGTGGGTGACTGGCGTCGTCGCTGAATACTCAACATATCTCATGGGAACTTCCAACCCTTTTTCAACCGATCGTCCCTCTAAAAGGGGGCGCACCGATGCTACATTTCAATTTTCTCTCAAAGCCACTCAGACATTCCCGAAATTTCACGTTGTTCACAGTGAAAAACCTGACAAGAAGGCAAGAACGATTTCACCATTCGTTGTGACGAAGTATCTCACAGAGACCATTGGAGGCGGTTATAAAATCACCAAGCTGGCCAGTGGCGACTTATTACTCGAATTGAAAGACAAAACACAACATGACAAGCTAGCGAACCTTGTAGAACTTGGAGACATCCCCGTCAGTGTAACAGCACACCGAACCATGAATTCGTCCAAAGGCGTAATTTCTGACATTGACTTAATGGACTTGAGCGAAGAAGAACTCCTGGAAGGATGGAAGGACGAAAACGTCATAAACGTACAAAGAATAAAGATCAGACGGGACAACAAAGAGCTGCCAACTAAGCACCTGATAGTTACCTTTGGCTCTAGCACATTACCAGAGACATTAGAAACTGGATATATCAAAATCAGAGTACGACCGTACATCCCCAACCCGCGACGTTGTTTTAAATGCCAGAGGTTTGGCCACGCTTCCCAGAGCTGCCGAGGGCGGCTAACATGTGCGAAATGCGGCATCAACGATCATTCTGCAGATGACTGTAAGGCTGAGCCCCGTTGTAGCAATTGTAATGGTGGCCACCCTGCATACTCTCGAACATGCGAAGTCTGGAAAAAAGAAAAAGAAATAATTGCGATAAAGGTAAAAGAAAACATAACTTTCAGAGAAGCAAGACAACGCATCTCATCAACATTTACACAGACCGCATCTTTCGCCGAAGTGGTACGTCGGGGGGCAGCACCACAACGGCACTTGGCGGACGCCAGCACCACGCATAGCGAGCGTGCGGCAACGCCACCCGCCCCCACGGTGGGAGCAGCGAAGGCTGCCCTACCTCTCCCCGATTTGACCACAGTGGAGGCCTCTGCTAGTGCTGGCATCAGTCAGCCCAGCTCCGAGGCCAAGAAAAACCCACCAACCACCAGGATGGTGGGCTCCAAGGCCTTGTCTTCCGAGACAAGGCTTTCACGTAAAACACACCGCTCGCAAGAGCGGCTGTCCAGTGCCTCTCAAGAGGCCATGGACAGAACACCGAGTCAGAAGGCGCAGTTGACGCCTAAGGAGCGGTGCGACTTTGTCGACCGCTCCAGGAAAGACAAAACTCCAATTACAGGGCCTCAAAAGGGCGCTGTGAGCTAAATCAAGTTCTCTTTGACACATAGCACAACATTTATTTTAATATGGATACACTAATTATTCAATGGAATATCAGAGGCCTGCTTTGCAACCTCGATGATATCCAGGAACTCCTTAAAGAACTAACTCCAAAAGTGCTGTGTGTCCAAGAGACTCATTTGAAATCTAATCATAAAAACTTCCTACGTCAGTATGTTATTTTTCGGAAGGATCGCGATGATGCCCTCGCATCATCCGGCGGCGTAGCCATCATAGCTGACAAATCTATAGCCTGTCAACACCTACGGGTAGGAACACCCCTTGAGGCAGTGGCCGTTCGTGCTGTACTTTTAAATAAACTGATAACCATTTGCTCTTTATACATACCGCCGCACTTTCAGCTTCACAAACAAGAATTCCAAACATTAATAGATCAGTTACCCGAACCCTATCTTGTGCTTGGAGATTTAAATGCACACAGCAACCTATGGGGCGACTCGCGCTGCGACGCGAGAGGTCGCCTGATTGAACAATTCGTTTTTTCTTCAGGGGCATGTCTTTTGAATGGAAAGGAGCCCACGTATTACAATCTGGCAAACAAAACATACTCCTCAATAGATCTTAGCATTGCATCTCCAACTCTTCTACCCCACTTTAAATGGAAAGTTATTAAAAACCCTTACGGGAGTGACCATTTCCCTGTAGCTCTATGCACACCAATGTCTAATGAACGTCCCCCACAATTACCTCGCTGGAAAACTGACTCAGCTGACTGGGAAAAGTTCAAAAATCTTGCTACTTTATCCTGGGACGACATGTGTGCTTTAAGCATAGACGCTGCGATTGAATATTTTACGGTTTTTCTCCTTGACACCTCCTCCAAATTTATCCCTGTAACAAGTGGATTGTCCACAAAACGCCGTCTTCCGTGGTGGAATGATGAGTGTCGAAAAGCGCGAAAGAAGCAAAACAAGGCATGGGATTTACTTCGGGATTCTCCGACGGCAGAAAATCTAGTTAATTTCAAGCAGGTCAAATCCCAGGGTCGGAGAACGCGGCGACAAGCTAGAAGAGAGAGTTGGAGAAAGTATATATCGGGAATTAACTCATACACTGATGAAACAAAGGTTTGGAACAGAGTGAATAGAATAAACGGTCGACAGCCTTACTCGTTGCCTTTGGTGAATACTCAAGGCGACAGCATGGAAGACCAGGCGAACTTTCTTGGCGCACATTTCGAACAGATATCCAGCTCGTCGCACTATTCTGAAACATTCCAAAGGTACAAAAAGCAAATAGAAGGAAAACCACTAGACCGGAAAAGCACAAAATGCGAGGCATACAATAGACCTTTTTGCATGGCAGAGTTTCAGGCAGCCCTAAACAGCTGCAACAAATCTGCCCCCGGTTCTGACCGCATCTTATATGAAATGCTAAAACATCTGCCGCCTGAAACACAAAAAACACTTCTTTGTCTTTACAATTCTATATGGTCGTCCGGCCAAATTCACTCTGCTTGGAAAGAGGCCATCATAATTCCTATATTGAAATCGGGTAAGGACCCTTCTTTGGCAAATAGTTATAGGCCGATAGCTTTGACGAGCTGCTTATGCAAAGTTTTTGAGAAGATAGTAAACAGTCGCCTGGTACATTATCTAGAAATTAACAAGAAATTAGATCCATATCAATGTGGTTTTAGAGAAAGCAGATCGACGACAGATCAGCTTGTACGCATGGAAATGTACATCAGGGAAGCGTTTGTTCACAAACAGCTTGTGTTATCAGTGTTTCTTGACATGGAGAAGGCGTATGATACTACGTGGCGCTTCGGGATCCTTCGGGATCTTTCTGCAATGGGCATTCGCGGCAACCTCCTAAGAATAATAGAAAGCTATCTCTCTGACAGGACATTTCGTGTTAGAGTTGGCAACGTACAGTCTCGACCATTTTTGCAGGAGACAGGTGTACCGCAGGGTGGAGTACTGAGCTGTACGTTATTTATTGTTAAAATGAACTCCCTCCACACCGTATTGCCTCGCACACTCTTCTACTCCGTCTATGTGGACGATGTACAGATAGTGTTCAGGTCATGCAATGCTAGCATTTGCGAGAGGCAGCTACAGCTTGGCTTGAATAGACTCTCAAGATGGGCGGACGAGAATGGTTTTAAGTTGAACCCCCCAAAAAGCACATGTGTCTTATTCTCAAACAGGAGAGGTGTACTGCCACAACCAGACATTAACCTTAATGGAGAAAGACTAACTGTTAGTCATGAACACAAATTCTTAGGTATTATCCTGGACACAAAGCTTAACTTCATTCCCCACTTAAAATATCTTAAAGAAAAATGCCTGAAGACCATGAACCTCCTCAAGCTGCTCTCTCGAACAACTTGGGGCAGTGACAGGAAGTGTCTCCTTAGCCTGTACAAGAGTCTCGTACAATCACGCCTCGACTACGGAGCCGTGGTGTACCACTCCGCAACAGAGACTGCGCTAAAGATTCTCGACCCAGTCCACAACCTCGGTATGCGACTGGCAACAGGCGCCTTCAGGACGAGCCCTGTTGAAAGTCTCTACGTTGAGTCCAACGAATGGTCCTTACATCTGCGAAGAATATTCTTAAGTTTATCATACTATTCTAAGGTAAAATCAGACCCCGAACATCCATGCCATTCCATCGTTAGCGACCTGCGCGCTGCCAGACTTTACAGTAACCGCCCACGTATTAGAACCCCTTTGAGCCTACGCTTGGAAGCAATGGTAGACGAAACAGACATCCATCTCCCAGAAAATATCCTGCCTCCCACTCGCCTTCCACCGCCTTGGGAATGGCAGACCATGGACTGCGATATCTCGTTTGTCGAAATAACAAAACATGCACCTGAGGCACACATACGATCACACTTCCTCGAACTCCAAGCGAAGTACTGCTGTGCCGAATATTATACAGATGCTTCCAGGTCATCTGCTGGTGTTGCGTATGGAGCTCTTGGGCCATTTTTTACCACCTCGGATTCTCTAAATCCTAACACAAGTATTTTCACGGCTGAGGCGTACGCGATACTCTCAGCTGTAAAACATATCAGACAAAGTAATCTCAATAAGGCCATCATTTTCACAGATTCATTAAGCGTAGTAAGAGCCTTAATGAGTTTACGAAAACATAAGAACCCTGTTTTTAATGAACTATACACACAACTATGCCTAGCATTAATGTACAGCCAGAACATCATCCTATGTTGGGTACCTGGCCATAGGGGCATAGAAGGCAATGTAGCTGCTGACGAAAGTGCAACGTCAGTCACCTTTAATGAAACGGATATGAATAAACCTATATCAGCAAAAGAACTTAAGCCCTTCTTACGCAACAAACTGAGGAAGTACTGGCAGGACCAATGGGATAATGCAGTATTGAATAAGCTACACGTTATTAAGCCAAAATTAGGGAACTGGATAACTGAAAGAACAACAAGACATAAAGAAGTGCTTCTGTATAGATTAAGATTAGGACATACGTACGCCACTCACTCCTACCTTCTGACGGGAAGCGAACCTCCGACATGTAGCAAATGTGGCAAGAGCCTTACAGTTATCCATGTTCTTATACAATGCACTGAAATAGAGGCAGAAAGAAAAAAAGCACTTTCCCTCTGCTTATATCCAACACATACCGTTACATCCAGCATTTTTTCTTAGCAATGAACCCCTTTTTACTTTTCAATGACTATTCAACTTTTTATTTGAAACTGACACCCTAAATGTGATTTGGCCAGGCTACTTGTAGCGCGGCCTCCACCTGGAGGTCGTAGCTGCAATGAAAACATTCTCTAGAGCACCTGCCTCCCAGTCCAGGAGAACATTCATTTGGGCTAGATGGTGCATACTTGTATTAGGAAGGAACAGCGCCAACTAAGACGAACACAAGAGGGGAGAACGACACAGGACAAGCGCCAGTCCTTGATTTCAAGGCTTTGCTGAGGCACTAGTGCTACAGATTACATAATTTACTGACCATCCCCATCTTGTGAAACATCTGTTGTCACCGCAGAAACGATCAATCACAGTCATTTTTTATACCATGTATATACTTGAATTTTACGCACTTTAGAGTAAATAAATTTTAGGCCCTTTTACAGCCACATCGCACCACATGCATATACTCAGCTTTTTAGCGAATATTTTAGGCCACTATACAGCCGTGTTTCATTACTCCCCGCTATTAACACCCATATATCATTCAGAAGTACAGAACATCGACTTGGCGCTCTTTGGCCACATCTGGCCCTTGCGCCAAAAAACCCTACTAATCAATCAATCAATGCTTCTCACGTCGTTTGGTAGAAATCCACGCGCGCGTTCTGCCAAAAGCGTCATTTGCATGCATATCGTGTGGTTTTGAAGAAAACTGCATCCTCGTCTACCAAAAGTTGCATATTCATACTTAAAACGCGTTTTTGCACAAATCCATGTGCGGGTGCTAAAAAGAGCAGCATTGGCATGCTTTTCACGTCGTTTGGTAGAAATCCACACGCGCGTTCTGACAAAAGCGTCATTTGCATGCATATCGTGTGGTTTTGCAGAAAACTGCATCCTCGTCTACCAAAAGTTGCATATTCATGCTTAAAACGCGTTTTGGCACAAATCCATGTGCGGGTGCTAAAAAGAGCAGCATTGGCATGCTTTTCACGTCGTTTGGTAGAAATCCACACGCGCGTTCTGCCAAAAGCGTCATTTGCATGCATATCGTGTGGTTTTGCAGAAAACTGCATCCTCGTCGACCAAAAGTTGCATATTCCTGCTTAAAACGCGTTTCGGCACAAATCCATGTGCGGGTGCTAAAAAGAGCAGCATTGGCATGCTTTTCACGTCGTTTGGTAGAAATCCACACCCGCGTTCTGCCAAAAGCACCATTTGCATGCATATCGTGTGGTTTTGCAGAAAACTGCATCCTCGTCTACCAAAAGCGTCATATTCATGCTTAAAACGCGTTTTGGCACAAACCATGTGCGGGTTCTAAAAAGAGCAGCATTGGCATGCTTTTCACGTCGTTTGGTAGAAATCCACACGCGCGTTCTGCCAAAAGCACCATTTGCATGCATATCGTGTGGTTTTGCAGTAAACTGCATCCTCGTCTACGAAAAGTTGCATATTCAGGCTTAAAACGCGTTTTGGCACAAATCCATGTGCGGGTGCTAAAAAGAGCAGCATTGGCATGCTTTTCACGTCGTTTGGTAGAAATCCACACGCGCGTTCTACCAAAAGCGTCATTTGCATGCATATCGTGTGGTTTTGCAGAAAACTGCATCCTCGTCTACCAAAAGTTGCATATTCATGCTTAAAACGCGTTTTGGCACAAATCCATGTGCGGATGCTAAAAAGAGCAGCATTGGCATGCTTTTCACGTCGTTTGGTAGAAATCCACACGCGCGTTCTGCCAAAAGCACCATTTGCATGCATATCGTGTGGTTTTGCAGAAAACTGCATCCTCGTCTACCAAAAGTGTCATATTCATGCTTAAAACGCGTTTTGGCACAAATCCATGTGCGGGTTCTAAAAAGAGCAGCATTGGCATGCTTTTCACGTCGTTTGGTAGAAATCCACACGCGCGTTCTGCCAAAAGCGTCATTTGCATGCATATCGTGTGGTTTTGCAGAAAACTGCATCCTCGTCTACCAAAAGTTGCATATTCATGCTTAAAACGCGTTTTGGCACAAATCTATGTGCGGGTGCTAAAAAGAGCAGCATTGGCATGCTTTTCACGTCGTTTGGTAGAAATCCACACGCGCGTTCTGCCAAAAGCACCATTTGCATGCATATCGTGTGGTTTGGCAGAAAACTGCATCCTCGTCTACCAAAAGTGTCATATTCATGCTTAAAACGCGTTTTGGCACAAATCCATGTGCGGGTTCTAAAAGGAGCAGCATTGGCATGCTTTTCACGTCGTTTGGTAGAAATCCACACGCGCGTTCTGCCAAAAGCGTCATTTGCATGCATATCGTGTGGTTTTGCAGAAAACTGCATCCTCGTCTACCAAAAGTTGCATATTCATGCTTAAAACGCGTTTTGGCACAAATCCATGTGCGGGTGCTAAAAAGAGCAGCATTGGCATGCTTTTCACGTCGTTTGGTAGAAATCCACACGCGCGTTCTGCCAAAAGCACCATTTGCATGCATATCGTGTGGTTTTGCAGAAAACTGCATCCTCGTCTACCAAAAGTGTCATATTCATGCTTAAAACGCGTTTTGGCACAAATCTATGTGCGGGTTCTAAAAAGAGCAGCATTGACATGCTTTTCACGTCGTTTGGTAGAAATCCACACGCGCGTTCTGCCAAAAGCGTCATTTGCATGCATATCGTGTGGTTTTGCAGAAAACTGCATCCTCGTCTACCAAAAGTTGGATATTCATGCTTAAAACGCGTTTTTGCACAAATCCATGTGCGGGTGCTAAAAAGAGCAGCATTGGCATGCTTTTCACGTCGTTTGGTAGAAATCCACACGCGCGTTCTGCCAAAAGCGTCATTTGCATGCATATCGTGTGGTTTTGTAGAAAACTGCATCATCGTCTACCAAAAGTTGCATATTCATGCTTAAAACGCGTTTTGGCACAAATCCATGTGCGGGTGCTAAAAAGAGCAGCATTGGCATGCTTTTCACGTCGTTTGGTAGAAATCCACACGCGCGTTCTGCCAAAAGCGTCTTTTGCATGCATATCGTGTGGTTTTGCAGAAAACTACATCTTCGTCTACCAAAAGTTGCATATTCCTGCTTAAAACGCGTTTTGGCACAAATCCATGTGCGGGTGTTAAAAAGAGCAGCATTGGCATGCTTTTCGCGTCGTTTGGTAGAAATCCACACGCGCGTCCTGCCAAAAGCACCATTTGCATGCATATCGTGTGGTTTTGCAGAAAACTGCATCCTCGTCTACCAAAAGTGTCATATTCATGCTTAAAACGCGTTTTGGCACAAATCCATGTGCGGGTTCTAAAAAGAGCAGCATTGGCATGCTTTACACGTCGTTTGGTAGAAATCCACACGCGCGTTCTGCCAAAAGCGTCATTTGCATGCATATCGTGTGGTTTTGCAGAAAACTGCATCCTCGTCTACCAAAAGTTGCATATTCATGCTTAAAACGCGTTTTTGCACAAATCCATGTGCGGGTGCTAAAAAGAGCAGCATTGGCATGCTTTTCACGTCGTTTGGCAGAAATCCACACGCGCGTTCTGCCAAAAGCGTCATTTGCATGCATATCGTGTGGTTTTGCAGAAAACTGCATCCTCGTCTACCAAAAGTTGCATATTCATGCTTAAAACGCGTTTTGGCACAAATCCATGTGCGGGTTCTAAAAAGAGCAGCATTGACATGCTTTTCACTTCCCCCGCAGGGGCGTCTGCGCAAGCAGGCGTTTGGTGTGTTGCGACACCACGGACCCGAGCACATGGGGGTTGGACCCTCCCGCGTGTAGCCGTGCGCGGGGATCCTGGGGGTTGAGCCGATGCTGCGTGCTTGGACCTTTAAGGCCCCCCGGCGGAGGCAACACACCCCTTTGGCCTCTGCTTCACATAGACGGCACCCCCGGACTGACCCACCCGGGGGAAATCGGCAGTCGCCTTTTCCTGTCTCTCTCTTCGCACACCTTCGTCTTTCCCTCTCACTTTTAGTCTTTCCTGTCCTCTTTTTCTTCTGATAACTTCCAACTTTCCTGGCGGCTAGGGTTAACCTGGTGTGCTATGACCTACCTTGGTTATAACATATGTGGTTATAGCGATGACGTACAGTTGGCATGGCAGGGCTTGTTTCACCACATACCTTGCCTTGTCCCCTTGTTGGGCTCGGTGGTGGGTGACTGGCGTCGTCGCTGAATACTCAACATATCTCATGGGAACTTCCAACCCTTTTTCAACCGATCGTCCCTCTAAAAGGGGGCGCACCGATGCTACATTTCAATTTTCTCTCAAAGCCACTCAAACATTCCCGAAATTTCACGTTGTTCACAGTGAAAAACCTGACAAGAAGGCAAGAACGATTTCACCATTCGTTGTGACGAAGTATCTCACAGAGACCATTGGAGGCGGTTATAAAATCACCAAGCTGGCCAGTGGCGACTTATTACTCGAATTGAAAGACAAAACACAACATGACAAGCTAGCGAACCTTGTAGAACTTGGAGACATCCCCGTCAGTGTAACAGCACACCGAACCATGAATTCGTCCAAAGGCGTAATTTCTGACATTGACTTAATGGACTTGAGCGAAGAAGAACTCCTGAAAGGATGGAAGGACGAAAACGTCATAAACGTACAAAGAATAAAGATCAGACGGGACAACAAAGAGCTGCCAACTAAGCACCTGATAGTTACCTTTGGCTCTAGCACATTACCAGAGACATTAGAAACTGGATATATCAAAATCAGAGTACGACCGTACATCCCCAACCCGCGACGTTGTTTTAAATGCCAGACGTTTGGCCACGCTTCCCAGAGCTGCCGAGGGCGGCTAACATGTGCGAAATGCGGCATCAACGATCATTCTGCAGATGACTGTAAGGCTGAGCCCCGTTGTAGCAATTGTAATGGTGGCCACCCTGCATACTCTCGAACATGCGAAGTCTGGAAAAAAGAAAAAGAAATAATTGCGATAAAGGTAAAAGAAAACATAACTTTCAGAGAAGCAAGACAACGCATCTCATCAACATTTACACAGACCGCATCTTTCGCCGAAGTGGTACGTCGGGGGGCAGCACCACAACGGCACTTGGCGGACGCCAGCACCACGCATAGCGAGCGTGCGGCAACGCCACCCGCCCCCACGGTGGGAGCAGCGAAGGCTGCCCTACCTCTCCCCGATTTGACCACAGTGGAGGCCTCTGCTAGTGCTGGCATCAGTCAGCCCAGCTCCGAGGCCAAGAAAAACCCACCAACCACCAGGATGGTGGGCTCCAAGGCCTTGTCTTCCGAGACAAGGCTTTCACGTAAAACACACCGCTCGCAAGAGCGGCTGTCCAGTGCCTCTCAAGAGGCCATGGACACAACACCGAGTCAGAAGGCGCAGTTGACGCCTAAGGAGCGGTGCGACTTTGTCGACCGCTCCAGGAAAGACAAAACTCCAATTACAGGGCCTCAAAAGGGCGCTGTGAGCTAAATCAAGTTCTCTTTGACACATAGCACAACATTTATTTTAATATGGATACACTAATTATTCAATGGAATATCAGAGGCCTGCTTTGCAACCTCGATGATATCCAGGAACTCCTTAAAGAACTAACTCCAAAAGTGCTGTGTGTCCAAGAGACTCATTTGAAATCTAATCATAAAAACTTCCTACGTCAGTATGTTATTTTTCGGAAGGATCGCGATGATGCCCTCGCATCATCCGGCGGCGTAGCCATCATAGCTGACAAATCTATAGCCTGTCAACACCTACGGGTAGGAACACCCCTTGAGGCAGTGGCCGTTCGTGCTGTACTTTTAAATAAACTGATAACCATTTGCTCTTTATACATACCGCCGCACTTTCAGCTTCACAAACAAGAATTCCAAAGATTAATAGATCAGTTACCCGAACCCTATCTTGTGCTTGGAGATTTAAATGCACACAGCAACCTATGGGGCGACTCGCGCTGCGACGCGAGAGGTCGCCTGATTGAACAATTCCTTTTTTCTTCAGGGGCATGTCTTTTGAATGGAAAGGAGCCCACGTATTACTATCTGGCAAACAAAACATACTCCTCAATAGATCTTAGCATTGCATCTCCAACTCTTCTACCCCACTTTAAATGGAAAGTTATTAAAAACCCTTACGGGAGTGACCATTTCCCTGTAGCTCTATGCACACCAATGTCTAATGAATGTCCCCCACAATTACCTCGCTGGAAAACTGACTCAGCTGACTGGGAAAAGTTCAAAAATCTTGCTACTTTATCCTGGGACGACATGTGTGCTTTAAGCATAGACGCTGCGATTGAATATTTTACGGTTTTTCTCCTTGACACCTCCTCCAAATTTATCCCTGTAACAAGTGGATTGTCCACAAAACGCCGTCTTCCGTGGTGGAATGATGAGTGTCGAAAAGCGCGAAAGAAGCAAAACAAGGCATGGGATTTACTTCGGGATTCTCCGACGGCAGAAAATCTAGTTAATTTCAAGCAGGTCAAATCCCAGGGTCGGAGAACGCGGCGACAAGCTAGAAGAGAGAGTTGGAGAAAGTATATATCGGGAATTAACTCATACACTGATGAAACAAAGGTTTGGAACAGAGTGAATAGAATAAACGGTCGACAGCCTTACTCGTTGCCTTTGGTGAATACTCAAGGCGACAGCATGGAAGACCAGGCGAACTTTCTTGGCGCACATTTCGAACAGATATCCAGCTCGTCGCACTATTCTGAAACATTCCAAAGGTACAAAAAGCAAATAGAAGGAAAACCACTAGACCGGAAAAGCACAAAATGCGAGGCATACAATAGACCTTTTTGCATGGCAGAGTTTCAGGCAGCCCTAAACAGCTGCAACAAATCTGCCCCCGCTTCTGACCGCATCTTATATGAAATGCTAAAACATCTGCCGCCTGAAACACAAAAAACACTTCTTTGTCTTTACAATTCTATATGGTCGTCCGGCCAAATTCACTCTGCTTGGAAAGAGGCCATCATAATTCCTATATTGAAATCGGGTAAGGACCCTTCTTTGGCAAATAGTTATAGGCCGATAGCTTTGACGAGCTGCTTATGCAAAGTTTTTGAGAAGATAGTAAACAGTCGCCTGGTACATTATCTAGAAATTAACAAGAAATTAGATCCATATCAATGTGGTTTTAGAGAAAGCAGATCGACGACAGATCAGCTTGTACGCATGGAAATGTACATCAGGGAAGCGTTTGTTCACAAACAGCTTGTGTTATCAGTGTTTCTTGACATGGAGAAGGCGTATGATACTACGTGGCGCTTCGGGATCCTTCGGGATCTTTCTGCAATGGGCATTCGCGGCAACCTCCTAAGAATAATAGAAAGCTATCTCTTTGACAGGACATTTCGTGTTAGAGTTGGCAACGTACAGTCTCGACCATTTTTGCAGGAGACAGGTGTACCGCAGGGTGGAGTACTGAGCTGTACGTTATTTATTGTTAAAATGAACTCCCTCCACACCGTATTGCCTCGCACACTCTTCTACTCCGTCTATGTGGACGATGTACAGATAGTGTTCAGGTCATGCAATGCTAGCATTTGCGAGAGGCAGCTACAGCTTGGCTTGAATAGACTCTCAAGATGGGCGGACGAGAATGGTTTTAAGTTGAACCCCCCAAAAAGCACATGTGTCTTATTCTCAAACAGGAGAGGTGTACTGCCACAACCAGACATTAACCTTAATGGAGAAAGACTAACTGTTAGTCATGAACACAAATTCTTAGGTATTATCCTGGACACAAAGCTTAACTTCATTCCCCACTTAAAATATCTTAAAGAAAAATGCCTGAAGACCATGAACCTCCTCAAGCTGCTCTCTCGAACAACTTGGGGCAGTGACAGGAAGTGTCTCCTTAGCCTGTACAAGAGTCTCGTACAATCACGCCTCGACTACGGAGCCGTGGTGTACCACTCCGCAACAGAGACTGCGCTAAAGATTCTCGACCCAGTCCACAACCTCGGTATGCGACTGGCAACAGGCGCCTTCAGGACGAGCCCTGTTGAAAGTCTCTACGTTGAGTCCAACGAATGGTCCTTACATCTGCGAAGAATATTCTTAAGTTTATCATACTATTCTAAGGTAAAATCAGACCCCGAACATCCATGCCATTCCATCGTTAGCGACCTGCGCGCTGCCAGACTTTACAGTAACCGCCCACGTATTAGAACCCCTTTGAGCCTACGCTTGGAAGCAATGGTAGACGAAACAGACATCCATCTCCCAGAAAATATCCTGCCTCCCACTCGCCTTCCACCGCCTTGGGAATGGCAGACCATGGACTGCGATATCTCGTTTGTCGAAATAACAAAACATGCACCTGAGGCACACATACGATCACACTTCCTCGAACTCCAAGCGAAGTACTGCTGTGCCGAATATTATACAGATGCTTCCAGGTCATCTGCTGGTGTTGCGTATGGAGCTCTTGGGCCATTTTTTACCACCTCGGATTCTCTAAATCCTAACACAAGTATTTTCACGGCTGAGGCGTACGCGATACTCTCAGCTGTAAAACATATCAGACAAAGTAATCTCAATAAGGCCATCATTTTCACAGATTCATTAAGCGTAGTAAGAGCCTTAATGAGTTTACGAAAACATAAGAACCCTGTTTTTAATGAACTATACACACAACTATGCCTAGCATTAATGTACAGCCAGAACATCATCCTATGTTGGGTACCTGGCCATAGGGGCATAGAAGGCAATGTAGCTGCTGACGAAAGTGCAACGTCAGTCACCTTTAATGAAACGGATATGAATAAACCTATATCAGCAAAAGAACTTAAGCCCTTCTTACGCAACAAACTGAGGAAGTACTGGCAGGACCAATGGGATAATGCAGTATTGAATAAGCTACACGTTATTAAGCCAAAATTAGGGAACTGGATAACTGAAAGAACAACAAGACATAAAGAAGTGCTTCTGTGTAGATTAAGATTAGGACATACGTACGCCACTCACTCCTACCTTCTGACGGGAAGCGAACCTCCGACATGTAGCAAATGTGGCAAGAGCCTTACAGTTATCCATGTTCTTATACAATGCACTGAAATAGAGGCAGAAAGAAAAAAAGCACTTTCCCTCTGCTTATATCCAACACATACCGTTACATCCAGCATTTTTTCTTAGCAATGAACCCCTTTTTACTTTTCAATCACTATTCAACTTTTTATTTGAAACTGACACCCTAAATGTGATTTGGCCAGGCTACTTGTAGCGCGGCCTCCACCTGGAGGTCGTAGCTGCAATGAAAACATTCTCTAGAGCACCTGCCTCCCAGTCCAGGAGAACATTCATTTGGGCTAGATGGTGCATACTTGTATTAGGAAGGAACAGCGCCAACTAAGACGAACACAAGAGGGGAGAACGACACAGGACAAGCGCCAGTCCTTGATTTCAAGGCTTTGCTGAGGCACTAGTGCTACAGATTACATAATTTACTGACCATCCCCATCTTGTGAAACATCTGTTGTCACCGCAGAAACGATCAATCACAGTCATTTTTTATACCATGTATATACTTGAATATTACGCACTTTAGAGTAAATAAATTTTAGGCCCTTTTACAGCCACATCGCACCACATGCATATACTCAGCTTTTTAGCGAATATTTTAGGCCACTATACAGCCGTGTTTCATTACTCCCCGCTATTAACACCCATATATCATTCAGAAGTACAGAACATCGACTTGGCGCTCTTTGGCCACATCTGGCCCTTGCGCCAAAAAACCCTACTAATCAATCAATCAATGCTTCTCACGTCGTTTGGTAGAAATCCACGCGCGCGTTCTGCCAAAAGCGTCATTTGCATGCATATCGTGTGGTTTTGCAGAAAACTGCATCCTCGTCTACCAAAAGTTGCATATTCATACTTAAAACGCGTTTTTGCACAAATCCATGTGCGGGTTCTAAAAAGAGCAGCATTGGCATGCTTTTCACGTCGTTTGGTAGAAATCCACACGCGCGTTCTGCCAAAAGCGTCATTTGCATGCATATCGTGTGGTTTTGCAGAAAACTGCATCCTCGTCTACCAAAAGTTGCATATTCATGCTTAAAACGCGTTTTGGCACAAATCTATGTGCGGGTGCTAAAAAGAGCAGCATTGGCATGCTTTTCACGTCGTTTGGTAGAAATCCACACGCGCGTTCTGCCAAAAGCACCATTTGCATGCATATCGTGTGGTTTGGCAGAAAACTGCATCCTCGTCTACCAAAAGTGTCATATTCATGCTTAAAACGCGTTTTGGCACAAATCCATGTGCGGGTTCTAAAAAGAGCAGCATTGGCATGCTTTTCACGTCGTTTGGTAGAAATCCACACGCGCGTTCTGCCAAAAGCACCATTTGCATCCATATCGTGTGGTTTTGCAGAAAACTGCATCCTCGTCTACCAAAAGTGTCATATTCATGCTTAAAACGCGTTTTGGCACAAATCCATGTGCGGGTTCTAAAAAGAGCAGCATTGGCATGCTTTTCACGTCGTTTGGTAGAAATCCACACGCGCGTTCTGCCAAAAGCGTCATTTGCATGCATATCGTGTGGTTTTGCACAAAACTGCATCCTCGTCTACCAAAAGTTGCATATTCATGCTTAAAACGCGTTTTGGCACAAATCTATGTGCGGGTGCTAAAAAGAGCAGCATTGGCATGCTTTTCACGTCGTTTGGTAGAAATCCACACGCGCGTTCTGCCAAAAGCTCCATTTGCATGCATATCCTGTGGTTTGGCAGAAAACTGCATCCTCGTCTACCAAAAGTGTCATATTCATGCTTAAAACGCGTTTTGGCACAAATCCATGTGCGGGTTCTAAAAAGAGCAGCATTGGCATGCTTTTCACGTCGTTTGGTAGAAATCCACACGCGCGTTCTGCCAAAAGCGTCATTTGCATGCATATCGTGTGGTTTTGCAGAAAACTGCATCCTCGTCTACCAAAAGTTGCATATTCATGCTTAAAACGCGTTTTGGCACAAATCCATGTGCGGGTGCTAAAAAGAGCAGCATTGGCATGCTTTTCACGTCGTTTGGTAGAAATCCACACGCGCGTTCTGCCAAAAGCACCATTTGCATGCATATCGTGTGGTTTTGCAGAAAACTGCATCCTCGTCTACCAAAAGTGTCATATTCATGCTTAAAACGCGTTTTGGCACAAATCCATGTGCGGGTTCTAAAAAGAGCAGCATTGACATGCTTTTCACGTCGTTTGGTAGAAATCCACACGCGCGTTCTGCCAAAAGCGTCATTTGCATGCATATCGTGTGGTTTTGCAGAAAACTGCATCCTCGTCTACCAAAAGTTGCATATTCATGCTTAAAACGCGTTTTTGCACAAATTCATGTGCGGGTGCTAAAAAGAGCAGCATTGGCATGCTTTTCACGTCGTTTGGTAGAAATCCACACGCGCGTTCTGCCAAAAGCGTCATTTGCATGCATATCGTGTGGTTTTGCAGAAAACTGCATCATCGTCTACCAAAAGTTGCATATTCATGCTTAAAACGCGTTTTGGCACAAATCCATGTGCGGGTGCTAAAAAGAGCAGCATTGGCATGCTTTTCACGTCGTTTGGTAGAAATCCACACGCGCGTTCTGCCGAAAGCGTCATTTGCATGCATATCGTGTGGTTTTGCAGAAAACTGCATCTTCGTCTACCAAAAGTTGCATATTCCTGCTTAAAACGCGTTTTGGCACAAATCCATGTGCGGGTGCTAAAAAGAGCAGCATTGGCATGCTTTTCGCGTCGTTTGGTAGAAATCCACACGCGCGTCCTGCCAAAAGCACCATTTGCATGCATATCGTGTGGTTTTGCAGAAAACTACATCCTCGTCTACCAAAAGTGTCATATTCATGCTTAAAACGCGTTTTGGCACAAATCCATGTGCGGGTTCTAAAAAGAGCAGCATTGGCATGCTTTACACGTCGTTTGGTAGAAATCCACACGCGCGTTCTGCCAAAAGCGTCATTTGCATGCATATCGTGTGGTTTTGCAGAAAACTGCATCCTCGTCTACCAAAAGTTGCATATTCATGCTTAAAACGCGTTTTTGCACAAATCCATGTGCGGGTGCTAAAAAGAGCAGCATTGGCATGCTTTTCACGTCGTTTGGCAGAAATCCACACGCGCGTTCTGCCAAAAGCGTCATTTGCATGCATATCGTGTGGTTTTGCAGAAAACTGCATCCTCGTCTACCAAAAGTTGCATATTCATGCTTAAAACGCGTTTTGGCACAAATCCATGTGCGGGTGCTAAAAAGAGCAGCATTGTCATGCTTTTCACGTCGTTTGGTAGAAATCCACACGCGCGTTCTGCCAAAAGCACCATTTGCATGCATATCAAGTGGTTTTGCAGAAAACTGCATCCTCGTCTACCAAAAGTGTCATATTCATGCTTAAAACGCGTTTTGGCACAAATCCATGTGCGGGTTCTAAAAAGAGCAGCATTGGCATGCTTTTCACGTCGTTTGGTAGAAATCCACACGCGCGTTCTGCCAAAAGCGTCATTTGCATGCATATCGTGTGGTTTTGCAGAAAACTGCATCCTCGTCTACCAAAAGTTGCATATTCATGCTTAAAACGCGTTTTGGCACAAATCCTGGTGCGGGTGCTAAAAAGAGCAGCATTGGCATGCTTTTCACGTCGTTTGGTAGAAATCCACACGCGCGTTCTGCCAAAAGCACCATTTGCATGCATATCGTGTGGTTTTGCAGAAAACTGCATCCTCGTCTACCAAAAGTGTCATATTCATGCTTAAAACGCGTTTTGGCACAAATCCATGTGCGGGTTATAAAAAGAGCAGCATTGGCATGCTTTTCACGTCGTTTGGTAGAAATCCACACGCGACTTCTGCCAAAAGCGTCGTTTGCATGCATATCGTGTGGTTTTGCAGAAAATTGCATCCTCGTCTACCAAAAGTGTCATATTCATGCTTAAAACGCGTTTTGGCACAAACCATGTGCGGGTTCTAAAAAGAGCAGCATTGGCATGCTTTTCACGTCGTTAGGTAGAAATCCACACGCGCGTTCTGCCAAAAGCACCATTTGCATGCATATCGTGTGGTTTTGCAGAAAACTGCATCCTCGTCTACGAAAAGTTGCATATTCAGGCTTAAAACGTGTTTTGGCACAAATCCATGTGCGGGTGCTAAAAAGAGCAGCATTGGCATGCTTTTCACGTCGTTTGGTAGAAACCCACACGCGCGTTCTACCAAAAGCGTAATTTGCATGCATATCGTGTGGTTTTGCAGAAAACTGCATCCTCGTCTACCAAAAGTTGCATATTCATGCTTAAAACGCGTTTTGGCACAAATCCATGTGCGGGTGCTAAAAAGAGCAGCATTGGCATGCTTTTCACGTCGTTTGGTAGAAATCCACACGCGCGTTCTGCCAAAAGCACCATTTGCATGCATATCGTGTGGTTTTGCAGAAAACTGCATCCTCGTCTACCAAAAGTGTCATATTCATGCTTAAAACGCGTTTTGGCACAAATCCATGTGCGGGTTCTAAAAAGAGCAGCACTGGCATGCTTTTCACGTCGTTTGGTAGAAATCCACACACGCGTTCTGCCAAAAGCGTCATTTGCATGCATATCGTGTGGTTTTGCAGAAAACTGCATCCTCGTCTACCAAAAGTTGCATATTCATGCTTAAAACGCGTTTTGGCACAAATCCATGTGCGGGTGCTAAAAAGAGCAGCATTGGCATGCTTTTCACGTCGTTTGGTAGAAATCCACACGCGCGTTCTGCCAAAAGCACCATTTGCATGCATATCGTGTGGTTTTGCAGAAAACTGCATCCTCGTCTACCAAAAGTGTCATATTTATGCTTAAAACGCGTTTTGGCACAAATCCATGTGCGGGTTCTAAAAAGAGCAGCATTGGCATGCTTTTCACGTCGTTTGGTAGAAATTCACACGCGCGTTCTGCCAAAAGCACCATTTGCATGCATATCGTGTGGTTTTGCAGAAAACTGCATCCTCGTCTACCAAAAGTGTCATATTCATGCTTAAAACGCGTTTGGGACAAATCCATGTGCGGGTTCTAAAAAGAGCAGCATTGGCATGCTTTTCACGTCGTTTGGTAGAAATCCACACGCGCGTTCTGCCAAAAGTGTCATTTGCATGCATATCGTGTGGTTTTGCAGAAAACTGCATCCTCGTCTACCAAAAGTTGCATATTCATGCTTAAAACGCGTTTTGGCACAAATCCTGGTGCGGGTGCTAAAAAGAGCAGCATTGGCATGCTTTTCACGTCGTTTGGTAGAAATCCACACGCGCGTTCTGCCAAAAGCACCATTTGCATGCATATCGTGTGGTTTTGCAGAAAACTGCATCCTCGTCTACCAAAAGTGTCATATTCATGCTTAAAACGCGTTTTGGCACAAATCCATGTGCGGGTTCTAAAAAGAGCAGCATTGGCATGCTTTTCACGTCGTTTGGTAGAAATCCACACGCGCGTTCTGCCAAAAGCGTTGTTTGCATGCATATCGTGTGGTTTTGCAGAAAACTGCATCCTCGTCTACCAAAAGTGTCATATTCATGCTTAAAACGCGTTTTGGCACAAACCATGTGCGGGTTCTAAAAAGAGCAGCATTGGCATGCTTTTCACCTCGTTTGGTAGAAATCCACACGCGCGTTCTGCCAAAAGCACCATTTGCATGCATATCGTGTGGTTTTGCAGAAAACTGCATCCTCGTCTACGAAAAGTTGCATATTCAGGCTTAAAACGCGTTTTGGCACAAATCCATGTGCGGGTGCTAAAAAGAGCAGCATTGGCATGCTTTTCACGTCGTTTGGTAGAAATCCACACTTCGTTCTACCAAAAGCGTAATTTGCATGCATATCGTGTGGTTTTGCAGAAAACTGCATCCTCGTCTACCAAAAGTTGCATATTCATGCTTAAAACGCGTTTTGGCACAAATCCATGTGCGGGTGCTAAAAAGAGCAGCATTGGCATGCTTTTCACGTCGTTTGGTAGAAATCCACACGCGCGTTCTGCCAAAAGCACCATTTGCATGCATATCGTGTGGTTTTGCAGAAAACTGCATCCTCGTCTACCAAAAGTGTCATATTCATGCTTAAAACGCGTTTTGGCACAAATCCATGTGCGGGTTCTAAAAAGAGCAGCATTGGCATGCTTTTCACGTCGTTTGGTAGAAATCCACACACGCGTTCTGCCAAAAGCGTCATTTGCATGCATATCGTGTGGTTTTGCAGAAAACTGCATCCTCGTCTACCAAAAGTTGCATATTCATGCTTAAAACGCGTTTTGGCACAAATCCATGTGCGGGTGCTAAAAAGAGCAGCATTGGCATGCTTTTCACGTCGTTTGGTAGAAATCCACACGCGCGTTCTGCCAAAAGCACCATTTGCATGCATATCGTGTGGTTTTGCAGAAAACTGCATCCTCGTCTACCAAAAGTGTCATATTCATGCTTAAAACGCGTTTTTGCACAAATCCATGTGCGGGTGCTAAAAAGAGCAGCATTGGCATGCTTTTCACGTCGTTTGGTAGAAATCCACACGCGCGTCCTGCCAAAAGCACCATTTGCATGCATATCGTGTGGTTTTGCAGAAAACTGCATCCTCGTCTACCAAAAGTGTCATATTCATGCTTAAAACGCGTTTTGGCACAAATCCATGTGCGGGTTCTAAAAAGAGCAGCATTGGCATGCTTTTCACGTCGTTTGGTAGAAATCCACACGCGCGTTCTGCCAAAAGCGTCATTTGCATGCATATCGTGTGGTTTTGCAGAAAACTGCATCCTCGTCTACCAAAAGTTGCATATTCATGCTTAAAACGCGTTTTGGCACAAATCCATGTGCGGGTGCTAAAAAGAGCAGCATTGGCATGCTTTTCACGTCGTTTGGTAGAAATCCACACGCGCGTTCTGCCAAAAGCACCATTTGCATGCATATCGTGTGGTTTTGCAGAAAACTGCATCCTCGTCTACCAAAAGTGTCATATTCATGCTTAAAACGCGTTTTGGCACAAATCCATGTGCGGGTTCTAAAAAGAGCAGCATTGACATGCTTTTCACGTCGTTTGGTAGAAATCCACACGCGCGTTCTGCCAAAAGCGTCATTTGCATGCATATCGTGTGGTTTTGCAGAAAACTGCATCCTCGTCTACCAAAAGTTGCATATTCATGCTTAAAACGCGTTTTTGCACAAATCCATGTGCGGGTGCTAAAAAGAGCAGCATTGGCATGCTTTTCACGTCGTTTGGTAGAAATCCAGACGCGCGTTCTGCCAAAAGCGTCATTTGCATGCATATCGTGTGGTTTTGCAGAAAACTGCATCCTCGTCTACCAAAAGTTGCATATTCATGCTTAAAACGCGTTTTGGCACAAACCCATGTGCGGGTGCTAAAAAGAGCAGCATTGGCATGCTTTTCACGTCGTTTGGTAGAAATCCACACGCGCGTTCTGCCAAAAGCGTCATTTGCATGCATATCGTGTGGTTTTGCAGAAAACTGCATCCTCGTCTACCAAAAGTTGCATATTCCTGCTTAAAACGCGTTTTGGCACAAATCCATGTGCGGGTGCTAAAAGAGCAGCATTGGCATGCTTTTCACGTCGTTTGGTAGAAATCCACACGCGCGTCCTGCCAAAAGCACCATTTGCATGCATATCGTGTGGTTTTGCAGAAAACTGCATCCTCGTCTACCAAAAGTGTCATATTCATGCTTAAAACGCGTTTTGGCACAAATCCATGTGCGGGTTCTAAAAAGAGCAGCATTGGCATGCTTTTCACGTCGTTTGGTAGAAATCCACACGCGCGTTCTGCCAAAAGCGTCATTTGCATGCATATCGTGTGGTTTTGCAGAAAACTGCATCCTCGTCTACCAAAAGTTGCATATTCATGCTTAAAACGCATTTTTGCACAAATCCATAGCGGGTGCTAAAAAGAGCAGCCCCCGCAGGGGCGTCTGCGTCAGCAGGCGTTTGGTGTGTTGCGACACCACGTACCCGAGCACACGAGGGTTGGACCCTCCCGCGTTTAACCGTGCGTGGCTTAGCCGTGTCCGGGGAAAAGGGGATCCTGGGGGTTGAGCCGATGCTGGGTGTTCGGACCTTTAAGGCCCCCCGGCGGAGGCAACACACCCCTTTGGCCTCGGCTTCACGCAGACGGCACCCCCGGACTGACCCACCCGGGGGAAATCGGTAGTTGCCTTTTCCTGTCTCTCTCTCCCTCCAGCCTTCGTCTTTCTCTTACTTTTCATCTTTCCTGTCTTCTCCTAGCTTCCGCTTACTTCCAATTTTTCCAGGCAGCAAGGGTTAACCTTGTGTGAATAACCAACCTTGGTTATTTCATATTTGGTTATAGTGGTAATGTACAGCTGGCGTTTGCAGGCTGTGTTTCACAGGCCTGCAGCGTCCCCTTGTAGGACTCCACGGTGGGTGGCTGGCGTTACTGCCGAAATTACAATCTCATATGGCTACCTCCTTTCCCCCACTACTTGATCGCTCCCTGAAGAGGGGGCGCACCGATGATGTTTTAGAATTTTTCGCCCGTCAAAAAGAAACTTTTCCACGCTTCCACGTAGTCCACTCCGAAACACCAAACAAACCCGTAAGAGCAATCTCACCATTTCTTGTATCCAAGTCTCTGACCCAAGTTCTTGGTACAGGTTACAAGGCATCCAGAATGGCCAGTGGTGATCTCCTCTTGGAGCTCCGCAACCTGAAGCAATATGAAAACCTACCCAAGCTAGTATCATTTGGCGACGCCAAAGTGACAGTAACTCCGCATCGAACTATGAATACCACCCGTGGCGTGGTCTCCGATGATGATCTCTTGGAGCTGACAGAGGCTGAGCTCTTGGAGGGCTTCAGTGAGCAGAACGTCATCAACGTTAAGCGAATTAAGATGAGGCGTGACAACAAGGAAATACAGACCAAACATCTGATACTCACTTTTAACACAAGTGTCCTGCCCGACTCCATCGAGGCCGGGTATATCAAGCTCCGTGTTCGGCCATACATTCCGAATCCCCTGCGTTGCTTCAAATGCCAGCGTTTTGGTCACAGCTCACAGAGCTGCCGAGGCCGCCAAACCTGCGCTAAATGCAGTGCTAATGAGCACACTTCTGAATCTTGTGAAAACTCTCTCCACTGCGTAAACTGTGAAGGCGAGCACGCTGCATACTCGCGGTCGTGCCCATCTTGGAAGAAAGAAAAGGAAATAGTTACGATTAAAGTAAAAGAAAACATAAGTTTCAAAGAAGCACGCAGGCGGGTATCTTTCCTGCCAAAGCATACCTTTGCCGAAGTGGCGCGTCAGGGGACAGCGCCACAACGGCCTCCGGCGGCTGTCCGACCCACACCCAGTGAGGCGGCAGTGACGCCATCCGCCCCCTCGGCGACTGCAGCTACCGCTGCTACGCCAACACAACAGGCGGGGCCAACGACCCCGAAGGTGGGCGCAGCCGAGGCTACCCCCACCTCCCCGGCGCCATCCAGCGCTGGCAACAGCCGGCGCAGCCAGATCCCTCAGGGAGCCTCATCGACCTCCGGGCTGGTGGGCGCAGGGATCTTGCCTTCCGAGGCAGGACCCTCACAGAAAACTCGCTCGCAAGAGCATGTGTCCGGCGCCTCACTAGAGGCAATGGACACTACACCTAGCCTCAAGGCGCACCAAGCGCCCAAGGAGCGGCGAGGCTCCCTCGAACGCTCCAGAAAGGGCAAAACCCCGATTACAGGGCCTCGAAAGAGCTCTGTAATCTAAGGCATAACATCCGTTTCCTGACACACAGCACCTATTCACTTCCAATATGGATACACAAATAATTCAATGGAACATCAGAGGTCTTCTTAGAAACCTAGATGATATCCAGGAACTCATTCAAAAACACAATCCAAAAGTGCTGTGTTTACAGGAAACACACCTAAAATCCAAACACACAAACTTTCTCCGTACGTATGTTACGTTTCGCAAAGATCGCGATGATGCCGTCGCATCATCGGGTGGTGTGGCGATTCTCACTCATAAAAGTATAGCATGTCAATCTTTACAGCTACGTACGCCCCTTGAGGCAGTGGCGGTGCGAGCTGTTCTGCTAAACAAACTCATCACTATTTGCTCGCTTTATGTACCCCCACACTACAAATTAACTAAACATGAATTTCAGTCCTTTATAGATGAATTGCCAGAACCTTATCTGGTTCTTGGCGACTTCAATGCACACAACTACCTGTGGGGCGACCCTCGTATAGATGCGCGAGGACGTCTTGTTGAACAGTTCCTTTTCTCTTCTGGTGCTTGTCTACTGAATAAGAAGGAAGCGACATACTATTCTCTTGCAAACAGAACATTTTCTTCAATAGATCTTAGCCTAGTCTCCCCGTCACTATTGTCTGAACTCGAATGGCAAGTTAACAACAATCCTTACGGAAGCGACCACTTCCCAATACTGCTTAAAACACCCGAAGAAAAGGAATATCCACCACAGGCTCCTAGGTGGAAAATTGACACTGCCGACTGGGAAAAATTTCGAACTCTATGTTGTATTTCGTGGGATGACATGGCCTCGCTAGAAATTGACGCTGCTGTCGAATATTTTACAGCCTTCATAATAGATGCCGCATCTAAATGTATATCACAAGTAAATGGTCTGTCCTGCAAACGGCGTGTCCCGTGGTGGAACGACGATTGTAGGATCGCACGTAAAAATCAGAACAAAGCATGGGGGTTGCTACGCGCCTCCCCCACTGCGGAGAATCTTATTAACTTTAAAAAAGTAAAATCACAAGGCAGGCGAACCCGCCGGCAGGCCAGAAGAGAAAGCTGGCAAAAGTTTTTATCGGGCATCAACTCTTATACAGAGGAATCGAAGGTCTGGAACAGGGTTAACAGGATAAGAGGACGACAAACTTATTCACTCCCCTTGGTAAACCCACAAGGCGATACCCTGCTTGAACAAGCAGACTCACTTGGGGAGCACTTTGAGAGTGCATCAAGCTCTAACCATTATTCGCAATCATTCCTGAAATATAAAGAAATAGAAGAATGCAAGCCACTCATCAATAAATGCCGACAGAATGAACCCTATAATTGCCCATTTAGTGCTGCCGAGTTGAAAGCGGCCTTGAGCGCATGCAAGAGTTCCGCACCAGGATCTGATAGAATCTTATATGAAATGCTCAAAAACTTACACAATGACACGCAACTTACACTACTTACACTTTTCAACACCATCTGGGATGCAGGGTACCTTCCAACAGCGTGGAAGGAAGCCATTGTAGTCCCTGTTTTGAAACAAGGCGAAGACCCTTCCTCGGTGGCAAGTTACCGCCCGATAGCCCTCACAAGCTGCATTTGTAAGGTGTTCGAAAAATGATAAATCGGCGACTCATTCATTTCCTTGAACAGAGCAAAATGCTTGATCCTTATCAGTGCGGCTTCCGAGAAGGGCGCTCCACAACCGATCATCTCGTGCGTGTTGAAGGGAATATCCGGGACGCATTTATACATAAACAGTTCTTCCTATCGATATTTCTCGATATGGAAAAGGCGTATGACACAACGTGGCGTTACGGAATCTTAAGAGACCTGTCAGAAATGGGCATCCACGGTATTATGTTTAATATAATCAAAAGCTATCTGTCAAATCGTACCTTCCGGGTAAAAGTCGGCAATGCACTCTCACGTCCTTTTACGCAAGAAACGGGTGTACCCCAAGGAGGCGTGCTCAGCTGCACGCTCTTTATAGTGAAGATGAACACGCTTCGTGCTTCACTACCACCCGCCATCTTTTACTCTGTCTACGTAGACGACATTCAAATAGCTTTCAAATCTTGTAACCTCGCAGTCTGCGAGAGACAGGTACAGCATGGCCTGAACAAAGTGTCAACGTGGGCAGACAGGAATGGATTTAGGATCAATCCAAACAAAAGTTCTTGTGTTCTTTTTACAAGAAAGAGAGGACTTATCCCAGATCCTTGCATAGAACTGCGTGGACAACAGATACCTGTAAACAAAGAACACAAATTTCTGGGTGTCATACTTGACTACAGACTCACTTTCGTCCCCCACATTAAATATCTTAAACAAAAATGTCTGAAAACAATGAATCTAATGAAACTTCTATCCCAGACTACGTGGGGTAGTGACAGGAAATGTCTAATGAATATCTATAAGAGCCTCATTCGATCACGACTAGACTATGGTGCCGTGATCTATCATTCTGCAGCCCCGAGCGCGCTAAAGATGCTGGACCCTGTTCACCATCTGGGTATCCGTTTAGCCACAGGAGCTTTCAGAACGAGTCCCATACAAAGTTTATATGTAGAATCAAATGAGTGGTCACTTCATCTGCAGAGAACATACATTAGCCAAACATATTTTCTGAAAGTCCACTCAAATCCACAACATCCCTGTTTCA
The DNA here is from genome assembly GCF_038994185.2 of Dermacentor albipictus. Lineage (NCBI taxonomy): Eukaryota > Metazoa > Arthropoda > Arachnida > Ixodida > Ixodidae > Dermacentor > Dermacentor albipictus. The sequence goes on along the minus strand of NW_027225794.1, from coordinate 4,411 downwards.
ATACCATCAATGACATGACATATGCTACACCCTTTCGCAATCGTCCCTCCGTTAGACAGCCTTTCTCGCTGCGTGTGAGGGAGCTTAGTGATCAAATGCATGTCCCACTCCTCGAGCTCCCCCTAATGCATCCAGCCAAGCTACTACCTCCTTGGGAGTGGCAGCTCATACAATGCGATATATCTTTCATGCAAGTTACAAAACATGCTTCAGACATTGAAATCCAAATGCATTTCCGGGAACTCCAGCACAAACACTCCTGCACGGAGTTCTACACAGACGCATCGAAGTCACATGACGGGGTGTCCTATGCAGCCGTCGGGCCATCCTTCTCAGAATCCGACGTACTGCATCCGGAAACTAGTATCTTCACGGCAGAGGCCTACGCAATATTGTCGACCGTGAAGCATATAAGGAAATCAAAACTCAAAAAATCAGTTATATATACGGACTCCCTAAGTGTGGTGAAGGCTTTGATATCGTTCTGCAAGCACAAAAATCCTGTTATAATTGAACTCTATTCCGTCCTATGTAAAGCATATGTATCTAACCAGCCTGTGACTATATGCTGGGTGCCAGGTCATAGGACCATCGAAGGTAATGTTCTGGCGGACCAGATGGCCACGTCAGTTGTACGGCCTTCTGCTAATCCCACTGCTGCAGTTCCTGACACAGATCTGAAGCCCTTCTTACGGAGGAAACTACGGAACCACTGGCAACGCCTATGGGACGCGGAAACAAATAATAAGCACCACGTGATAAAACCAAAGTTAGGATTCTGGCCCTCTGTAACAAAATCACGCCGAACAGATGTCCTATTCTGTCGTCTGAGAATAGGACACACATTTGGCACGCATAACTATTTACTCACTGAAAATGATCCTCCAACCTGCGGTAGATGCGGGGAGAGGCTGACCGTCCTCCACGTCCTCCTGGAGTGTCGGGAAGCCGAATATGAAAGAAAGAAACATTTTCCCTTAGCCTACCGGCAGCGCATCCCCCTCCATCCTGTTATGTTACTCGGCCAAGAACCTTTATTTGACACCAACGCAGTCTTGAGTTTCTGAAAGATGTTGTCTTGCATGTTTTTAGCCCTACATGTTCATAGCGGGTCCTCTCTTCAGAGGACGCCGCTGTGATAGCTCCTTGGTATAGCACATGCCTCTAGACCCTTGTTATCAAGGGCTCTGGCGAGGCAGCAGTGCTCCAAGTTATTTTACCATCTTATACATTTTATATTTTGCATCATTCTTGTACGATGGATTTTAATGTTCATAGTATTCATTAGTCATCGCCATAATTTTATAGTACGTAGATTTTACGCACTTTACAGCGAATATTTTTAGGCCACTCTACAGCCAAGTCACATCTTCATAATACACCATCAACATTACCACTTGTCATGGCGCTTTTTGGCCAAACCTGGCCCTTGCGCCACAAAAAACCACACATCATCATCATCATCATAAAAAGAGCAGCATTGGCATGCTTTTCACGTCGTTTGGTAGAAATCCACACGCGCGTTCTGCCAAAAGCGTCATTTGCATGCATATCGTGTGGTTTTGCAGAAAACTGCATCCTCGTCTACCAAAAGTTGCATATTCATGCTTAAAACGCGTTTTGGCACAAATCCATGTGCGGGTGCTAAAAAGAGCAGCATTGGCATGCTTTTCACGTCGTTTGGTAGAAATCCACACGCGCGTTCTGCCAAAAGCACCATTTGCATGCATATCGAGTGGTTTTGCAGAAAACTGCATCCTCGTCTACCAAAAGTGTCATATTCATGCTTAAAACGCGTTTTGGCACAAATCCATGTGCGGGTTCTAAAAAGAGCAGCATTGGCATGCTTTTCACGTCGTTTGGTAGAAATCCACACGCGCGTTCTGCCAAAAGCGTCATTTGCATGCATATCGTGTGGATTTGCAGAAAACTGCATCCTCGTCTACCAAAAGTTGCATATTCATGCTTAAAACGCGTTTTGGCACAAATCCTGGTGCGGGTGCTAAAAAGAGCAGCATTGGCATGCTTTTCACGTCGTTTGGTAGAAATCCACACGCGCGTTCTGCCAAAAGCACCATTTGCATGCATATCGTGTGGTTTGAAGAAAACTGCATCCTCGTCTACCAAAGTGTCATGTTCATGCTTAAAACGCGTTTTGGCACAAATCCATGTGCGGGTTCTAAAAAGAGCAGCATTGGCATGCTTTTCACGTCGTTTGGTGGAAATCCACACGGGCGTTGTGCCAAAAGCGTCGTTTGCATGCATATCGTGTGGTTTTGCAGAAAACTGCATCCTCGTCTACCAAAAGTTGCATATTCATGCTTAACGCGTTTTGGCGCAAATCCATGTGCGGGTGCTAAAATGAGCAGCATTGGCATGCTTTTCACGTCGTTTGGTAGAAATTCACACGCGCGTTCTGCCAAAAGCACCATTGGCATGCATATCGTGTGGTTTTGCAGAAAACTGCATCCTCGTCTACCAAAAGTGTCATAATTCATGCTTAAAACGCGTTTTGGCACAAACCATGTGCGGGTTCTAAAAAGAGCAGCATTGGCATGCTTTTCACGTCGTTTGGTAGAAATCCACACGCGCGTTCTGCCAAAAGCACCATTTGCATGCATATCGTGTGGTTTTGCAGAAAACTGCATCCTCGTCTACCAAAAGTTGCATATTCATGCTTAAAACGCGTTTTGGCACAAATCCATGGGCGGGTGCTAAAAAGAGCAGCATTGGCATGCTTTTCACGTCGTTTGGTAGAAATCCACACGCGCGTTCTGCCAAAAACACCATTTGCATGCATATCGTGTGGTTTTGCAGAAAACTGCATCCTCGTCTACCAAAAGTGTCATATTCATGCTTAAAACGCGTTTCGGCACAAATTCATGTGCGGGTTCTAAAAAGAGCAGCATTGGCATGCTTTTCACGTCGTTTGGTAGAAATCCACACGCGCGTTCTGCCAAAAGCACCATTTGCATGCATATCGTGTGGTTTTGCAGAAAACTGCATCCTCGTCTACCAAAAGTTGCATATTCATGCTTAAAACGCGTTTTGGCACAAATCCATGGGCGGGTGCTAAAAAGAGCAGCATTGGCATGCTTTTCACGTCGTTTGGTAGAAATCCACACGCGCGTTCTGCCAAAAGCACCATTTGCATGCATATCGTGTGGTTTTGCAGAAAACTGCATCCTCGTCTACCAAAAGTGTCATATTCATGCTTAAAACGCGTTTTGGCACAAATCCATGTGCGGGTTCTAAAAAGAGCAGCATTGGCATGCTTTTCACGTCGTTTGGTAGAAATCCACACGCGCGTTCTGCCAAAAGCGTCATTTGCATGCATATCGTGTGGTTTTGCAGAAAACTGCATCCTCGTCTACCAAAAGTTGCATATTCATGCTTAAAACGCGTTTTTGCACAAATCCATGTGCGGGTGCTAAAAAGAGCAGCATTGACATGCTTTTCACGTCGTTTGGTAGAAATCCACACGCGCGTTCTGCCAAAAGTGTCATTTGCATGCATATCGTGTGGTTTTGCAGAAAACTGCATCCTCGTCTACCAAAAGTAGCATATTCATGCTTAAAACGCGTTTTTGCACAAATCCATGTGCGGGTGCTAAAAAGAGCAGCATTGACATGCTTTTCACGTCGTTTGGTAGAAATCCACACGCGCGTTCTGCCAAAAGCGTCATTTGCATGCATATCGTGTGGTTTTGCAGAAAACTGCATCCTCGTCTACCAAAAGTTTCATATTCATGCTTAAAACGCGTTTTGGCACAAATCCATGTGCGGGTTCTAAAAAGAGCAGCATTGGCATGCTTTTCACGTCGTTTGGTAAAAATCCACACGCGCGTTCTGCCAAAAGCGTCGTTTGCATGCATATCGTGTGGTTTTGCAGGAAACTGCATCCTCGTCTACCAAAAGTTGCATATTCATGCTTAAAACGCGTTTTGGCACAAATCCATGTGCGGGTGCTAAAAAGAGCAGCATTGGCATGCTTTTCACGTCGTTTGGTAGAAATCCACACGCGCGTTCTGCCAAAAGCACCATTGGCATGCATATCGTGTGGTTTTGCAGAAAACTGCATCCTCGTCTACCAAAAGTGTCATATTCATGCTTAAAACGCGTTTTGGCACAAACCATGTGCGGGTTCTAAAAAGAGCAGCATTGGCATGCTTTTCACGTCGTTTGGTAGAAATCCACACGCGCGTTCTGCCAAAAGCACCATTTGCATGCATATCGTGTGGTTTTGCAGAAAACTGCATCCTCGTCTACCAAAAGTGTCATATTCATCCTTAAAACGCGTTTTGGCACAAATCCATGTGCGGTTTCTAAAAAGAGCAGCATTGGCATGCTTTTCACGTCGTTTGGTAGAAATCCACACGCGCGTTCTGCCAAAAGCGTCATTTGCATGCATA